>NW_005367952.1:14331-53035 GCF_000412655.1 Myotis brandtii
GCAGTGGTTCTCAACCTTCTTAATGCTGCGACCCTTTAATACAGTTCCTCATGTTGTGGTGACCCCCAACCATAAAATTATTTTCGTTGCTACTTCATAACTGTAATTTTGCTACTGTTATGAATCGTAATGTAAATATCTGATATGCAGGATGTATTTTCATTGTTACAAATTGAACATAATTAAAGCATAGTGATTAATCACAAAAACAATATGTAATTATATATGTGTTTTCCGATGGTCTTAGGTGACCCCTGTGAAAGGGTCATTCGACCCCCAAAGGGGTCTTGACCCACAGGTTGAGAACCGCTGCCTTAGAGGGACAAATATTTGTTCTTGGGGTAGGGGCAGAACTATTTACTATTTTTAAATAAAGCACATGGTGTAGATCCAGTATATGTATAATATCTGTAGAGTTAATATTTTGGAGGAGAGGAGGTGTGCAGGTAGTAAAAACTAGAAGAAAAATGGAAAATAATGAAAAAAGATTGAGAAACACTATTTTAGAGCTTGGCCCTGAGATAGGCATCAAATTTTAAAATGCAAAATAATGCAACCAAAAGTAAAAGTTCTTCCATCTCTTCTTGTTCTCTAAGGATTCTCTGTGGGGTAGCTATTTCTACAAAAGCAATTTGTGACACTTATGTGAATTATCTTTCTCTGGCATTTTCTTTATAGTTGGAGATGTCAAACTGATAAAGAAGTCTTCTCTCTAAATGCATATCTAAGAATTCAATGGAGTTGTATGACCTTGGGACTCAAGGGTCCCCTAAATATCTTTCAATGGATTTCCCTCTTTCTCCTAGGAGGCCTGACCTCTAGTTCAAGGAGTATAAAGAGTACTACTAATAACTCTCCATGTGGAAGGCATTATGGTAGTAAAAATGACTCTGATCAGAGTTGGGAGATTTACAGCTCCATCTAGAAGGCTGACCTCCCAAGACTCTGGATTTTGCTCTGTACTTGTGGGCTTTGCTTTTTATGATGTTTGCAGTCACTTCATCATTTAACATTTTTCTGTGTGGATAAAAGAAACTTTCTCTGAAATTAGTTTATCCACGGAAAACCCTTCATCTTGCAGAAAGCTTTGTCCATGTGTGAATGTGAACGGAGTTAGATCAGTTGGGAACAGATTTCATAGAAGTCCTAGAAACTCCCCAGTGTATCCCAGTGTTCCAGGGTCTCAGGGGTAATTGGAAACCTGGGATTTGAGTGCAGACAGAGTTAATTATCTGAAAATACATAGAATTTAGATTTAAAACTGAGATAAGGCTATTCTTTCTCACAGCCTGGCTCCCTTTCTTTTCTACCTGTGGAAGTTGGCAAGAGTCTGATAGGAGATGCCTGCAGATGTTGCTTCCAAGTCTAGCATCTGAGAGGACTTTTGAAATGGGGGAAGATTAGGGCAAGCAAGCTGATGTGAGCCATGCTTCCCAGAAAATCCAAATTTACTAAAATATGGATGAGGAGGGAATCTTTTTTGGCTGATGGAAGTCTGAATGGTTGTGGGAATAATAGTAATAGTAATACTAGCCATAAAGCAGTTAATGTTTATTAAAGATTTACTATGTGCTTTTTGTTCATCATCTCCTTTACTTCTCATAACTTTACTACCCCTAGTTTACAAATAAAGACGGTGAAACTCAAAAGTTTAAATAACTTGCCCACAGTCACATAGATGGAAAGTTTTAGAACTGAGACATGAAGTCAGTTGCATATCATTAGGGCTATACTATTCTATAGGTAAAGGGAGTGAGAGCCAGAGTCCTTTGGACAGTGTATGAGTTAGCTATTGCAGCAATAATGCTTTATAACATCCATCCCCAAATTCATGGATTTATTTTTCTTGCTATTTGGTTGTCAGTGTAGTAGATGATCTTGGCTTAACTCCAGGCTTGTCAATTTCAGGTGTACCCCATGTGTCTCATTCTGGGGCCTGTGTTGAAAGATCAGAAGCTCTCTGGGACCTACTTTTCTCATGGTGATCAAAAATATATAAGCACATGAGCAGATATGCATGATGTTTCTTAAGGCCTTGACCCAGAACTAGCATACTATCACATCCTCACACTTTGCAATGACAAAAGCAAGTCATATAGCCAAGTCTAACAGTGGGGAGTGAGAGGGCGATGCTTACTGTAAAGGGAGAAACTTCAAAGACAAATAGCAAAGGATATGGATAAGTAATTCTAAAGCAGGATTCAGATGGGCATGAAGAATTGAGAACAATGGTATTATCTACCACAGATAGGCTTTCTCAATTACAGACCACAGGAGAGCTGAGCCTTATTCTTTACCTCTTTCATACTCACTGTAAATGAGAATGAAAATTCCAGACATTCAAATAGTTAATGCTACTCTGTTAACCATAGTGATCTTTGTAGACACAAACGTAGCATAATCATCGGGCTTTCTTTGCAACACCTAATTAGTTATGGATGCTCACACTTTCACAATGATATTCCTGTTAGGCACGCAAAGCTTCCTAATTCAATTTTTCATAGTGTCCAGCTCCATTCCTCTTCTCAGAGTCATTTTCTCATGTGCTTCCTTTCAAGTTTTCTAGAGCCAATGCTCTCTGTGTCCCCTCTATCCTTGTCCACCACTCATTGTACTTCCACACTTATATGAATTCTTGACCACTTCTTATTCTTTCCTAAGTTATGAATCCTATTTCTTATCAGTCCCCTCTCCTTCTTCCTGCTTGCCATTACTGGCTTTATTGTTAGTCTTTACCTTTCTATTTGCTTCTGACCAATCTTGCAATATTCTTTGCCACTAGTCATCAATACAGGATTCAATGATCATTTTAAAAATAGAATTGGTGAGAGTGTAGAATTAGAAACCCTCATAACAGACATAACCGGTGAAATGCAACTCTAAATAAGGAAACAGATGCTGGGCCAGGGTCTGAAACCACAGTGCAGACGCTGTCATTTTCTTGCTTCCTAATTCTAAGCAACCCTCATGGTATCTTTGGGTTTCACTTCTTTCTCTATAAAATATGAATAAAGAGCATGTACATGACAGAAAGATACATGTAAAAAGATAATTATTATTTTTCCTAATATAAAAGTTGGAAAAATTCATAAATATGAAGATGATTAAATAAAAGTAGTATGCCCATGTAATGTAACCATAGACATTTCTATATAAATTATAATGGAAAGACAGCTATGAAATAATCAAGTAAAAAATATGATTTATTTATTATATTCATTCAAAAGTTTAATGTAGCTCTAGGAACTGAAGCTAAAATAGTGGAAAAAATAAATCCTGCTCTCATATCTTACATCCTCCTGAGGGAGAAATGATAAACTAAGTAAATGAAAACAAAGCTATGTAGAGCAGGGCAAAAGTCAGTTGACAATTGTTCATATGGAAAATAATACAATAATTAAGAAATAATAATACAAGAACAAACTGTGTTTTGTATACTCACAACTGTTAACCTACTTTGGCCACATCCTGTGTGTTCAATCGTGAAACGTGCTAAGGAGAAATAAAATGAACTGTGGAGCCGAAACCAGTTTGGCTCAGTGGATAGAGCATCGGCCTGTGGACTGAAAGGTCTCAGGTTTGATTCCGGTCAAGGGCATGTACCTGGGTTGCGGGCACATCCCCAGTAGGAAATGTGCAGGAGGCAGCTGATCGATGTTTCTCTCTCATCGATGTTTCTAACTCTCCATCTCTCTCCCTTCCTCTCTGTAAAAAATCAATAAAATATATTTTTAAAAAAATGAACTGTGGAATGAACTGTGACCCACGGCAGACAGTGACACTTCAGATACTGTGGCCAGAAAAGGCTTCCTTGTGACAGCGCCGTGTGAATATAAACTAGGAGGCGTTCTGGGAAGAGGGAACAGCAAGGGCAAAGGCTGTCAGACTGGATTGTGCCTGTTGTGTTGAGACTAGGGTGGGGTGAGGGAGGGAGAGGTGGGATGTGAGGGCATGCCAGGTAGGATTTTGTAGCTCCAGATGAGGACTCTGGCTTTTAGTTTGCGTGAGGCATGAGCAAATAGGAGTGACAGGCCCTGCTTTATGTTATCACAGCATCTCTTATGTTGCTATTCTGAGAACTGACTGAAGGGTGTCAAAGAGGTAGCTGAATAGCATTTGTCAGACTACAGCACTAATCCAGATAAGCCTCAATGGTAGCTTGCAGCCAGGGATGGCATGGGGAAGACTCCTGGACATATATTGAAGGTAGAATCAATAAGATTTGATGATAGAAGAGTTGGTTATGAGAAAAGTCATGATGACTTAAAATGTTTTTATCTGAGCACAAGGATAGAGTTCCTTTGTATGAGAATGAGGACGTCTGCAGGAAGAAGTTACTGAGAAGCAAGTAAATAACTCTCATTTTTACATAGTGTACCTATGCATACACACATTTATTATGAAAATTTATTTCATTTTATTATTTATTTATTTTCTAATATATTTTTATTGATTTCAGAGAGAAAGAGAGAGGGAGAGAGAGGTAGAAACATCAATGATGAGAAAGAATCATTGATCGGCTGCCTCCTGCACTCCCCCACCCCCGACTAGGAATTGAGCCCCCAACCCAGGCATATATCCTGACCAGGAATCGAACCATGACCTCCTGGTTCATAGGTCAATGCTTAACCACTGAACCACTCCAGCTGGTCTATTATGAAAATTTATAGCAAAAGATCTGAAATGATGTACATCACCTTGTTTAAAGTAGTAATATCTTGAGGTTATAATCATGGATAGGTGAGTTTGGACCTTCCTCTTTTTATTCTGAATTCTTCCATATTGATAGAATTGTTTACAACACACTTGGGTCTATTCATTAATTTCTAATGGATGACAAAACACTCCACTTACTTCTGGAGTTCTGGAGTGGATCAGTTTTGAACAAGGCCTGCAAAGCCTTCAGAGATATACACATGCAGATCAAGGCATTTTCATGATTTATGAAATACATTATGGCCATGATTTTTAGTCCACTTCTTGGTTGTGGAAATTGAATGAAATATGGGCTGGTAAAATATTTGTGCTAGTCACATACTGTGTTTGAGAATATGTCTTCCTGATTCATTCCAAGATGTTGCTGAGAACTGAAGGAGAAACCATAAGCCAGGGTTTAATTTACTGGAGAGCTTCCCCTCATTGGCCTTGGCGATGCTGAAGGCTCAATCAATCCTCTGCAGGTCAGCGGGTCTCACCCGGAGAAAATCTCAGTAGCAAACAGCTGACTTCTGTCTTCTCTGTGGTCACCCAGGGAGCAGAACTGACTAGCAATGCTCAATGCACCCTGTCTGGTTGGGATTAATAGACTGAGCTTCTTGCTACTGACTTGCTCTGTGACCCTAGACAAGTCATCTGAACTCACTTGCTCTCTCTTAATTGGGAAAAACACGAGGAAACCAATATCAGTTTCCTGTGTGCTTCATGGATAGATTATGGGAGTGCCAGAGGTACAGTAATCCCTTAATTAACAGATTCTTTGGGAAGAGACACCTTGATACATTCATTTAAACAATATTAAACTTGAAAACGCCTGCAACTCAGAGCTGTCTGCTTTTGCAGCATTACAACAACAATGCAGTTGCATAATTCTTTTTGTCCTTGCAAGAAGTAAGGTTTATGTTTGCCATCAAAGTAATGTTTAGGTTAAGACACGAAACCAAATTTGGAAGGCACCAAAGTATAGATTAATGATATAAAGAGGAGTGTCATTCATTACTTTCACCGTGCAAGGCTTTTTAAAACTTTTTAAGATCAGTTCCCTCTTTCCAAATACCAAGACTTCCCTGCTATTACTTGACAAGGTGTATAGGTCCCAAATCATTTTCTTGAGATGACAGGTGTGAAGGGGAAATCAGAACAAAATTTGCTACAGACCTCACTCCTGCTGGGATGGCAACAGGTGAAATGCTGAAAGCTGATGAACAGATACCTATTGACAGGGCTCTAGACCTTAGCCCTTGAGTAAAGGTAGGGGGCGGGGCTTGGTAAGCAATGACTGAGCTGAGAGAGAGAAGTGCTAGGATAACGTTGCTTGCAGTGGGCTCTCACTGGGTCCTACCCAATGGGACTTGTACTTCTTGGGTCCTTCTCTTGGTAAATTCCCTTACTTAGTCTCTGAGCCCCTCTGTTTGGGGAGAAAACTTCTGCCCATCTATCCATGTGTCAGAAGTATTCCTTCACTCTTCTTAAACTCTGTGTGCCTCTTGTTCTTTCACAAAAGACCTCATTCCACTTGGAGGAGAGAGAGTTTTAAGGGCATATCTCCGCTCTGTATGGCTCTGGTGACAGTGGAAGGCAAAGAGGAGATTGAAGCTGTTTCCCTCCCTGATATTTAAGAGATACAGTAAAGATTTGAATTGATGGATGCTTTGGGCAGCCAGTTAGTATTCTCTACTCTAGTGGACACTCTGCTGCTGGCTCAGATCTGTGGACTGAAGGACTAACTTTCCCTGCTCTGGAAGGGGTGCTGCTGGGCAATCCTCCACCCTCAAACCTTTCCAGGAGTCACTGTCAGATGGAGAGAGGCTTTCACACAAGGCCACTCCTGGGAGGATGCCTGCATCTAATGACTGCTTAATGGGGCTGTGCAATGGCCAAGTCCCATTGCCTCAGCTTTCAATGACTCTGAAGCATTGTCATAGCTTCAGGAATCTCTGTAGAGTTGACGGTAGCCTCATTGTGCTCAGTCTGGCTTCCTTTTGGCCTCCCATGGGTGTTGCGTTTGCAAGGACTCTCCAGTCGACTTCCTGCATGTCAACCTCTGTCATAGAATCTGTTTCATAGGGAAACTGATGTGCAACATCTACTAAAGTTGGAAAGAGGAATATTTATGTTCTGGCAACTTTTATAGTAATTATATTCTTTAGAGACACCGGTATATGTTTGCATCAGGATACATGCATGAGAATGTTCATAGCATTGTGATTTGTAAGAGCCCCAAACTGGAAAACCTAAATACCCACCAGTAGCAGAATGGATGACAATTGTGGTAAAATCAGACAAATACCCAAATAATGAAAATAAAAATGAAATACAGTTCTATATATCATAACATGGAAGAATCATATCTATGCCTCAGGGAAAGAAGCAAAACATTAAACATTTACCATAGCGAAGAACAAATTATGCTGTTTCAGAAATGTATACATAGAGTTTTAAAACTATAAAGAAAAAGAAAAGTAACTGACCAGCATAAAGTTCAGCATTTCAGGATAACAGTTATTTTGAAAGGAAAGGAATTATAATCATAAGCACACGCAGGGGGCCCTGAAGAGTGAATATTTCTATCTCCATACTGAGGCATATTAACATAGATGTTTACTTTGCACTATCTGTGACTATCAGACTTTTAAAATGTGGCTCTATCTCAGGAAGGGGCAAGGGGCTCAGATTTAACTGGTTTACTAGTACACACCCCTAAGAGATTTTCTGGAACCCATTTATTTTGGTGAGTGTATCCTAGGAGAATCCATAGATCTTGAGACCTCCCCAAGCATGAATCACCAGGAAACTGATTTTTCTTTAGTCATAGACTGTCTCATAAAGAAACAGAGCATCAAATTTGAAATATAAAGCTGTTTCATGCAATCAAATTTAGGGGGAAATATTTTGTTCAAAACACTGATTTATAACAGGCTTTTAACTCAGAATATTTTTTAAATATATGTATTACTTATGCCTCAGTGATCCTTTCCCATAACGTGGGGCTGTCCTGAATGTCTCCAGGAAGCTCAGCTTCTAAATGCGGCCATGCTCTTGCTGGCTCATGTAGGAGAACAGATGGCTGGCTTTGCTTAACAGTTCAAGGCTGCAGAACACACAGCTGGTCTGTTCTTTCTCAGTTGCACCCGCTGGTCTCAGTTGAGACCCACTGACTGAAGTGTTGTTCCTCCCCCGTTGGACAATGAAACAGGCTATTGAATAATTTCAGTCCCATGACCTCTTTCTCCACCATCAACAATCATCCAGCCTTGCCCAGAATCACGAGAGACCATGACTTTTCATTGCTGTCTTTTCATTCATTTATTCATTCAGCACATTTATCAAGTGTCTACGTTGGCTCAGGCACTGTTCTTACAACTAGAGGTATATCGACAAGGAGAAAAGTACAGAGAGAAATGCCTGCCTCTGTAGAGCTTATGCTGTAGTCAGGGACTCTTCACGTTATTCCCCTCTACATTTGAGAAGAACCAGGGCAGTGTTAAGGCTGACCTTCCAAGCCTATGTGAAAAGCTTCTGTTTAGAAACACAGAAATAAAGTGGGGGACTCTGCTTCTGGTTCCATGTCTAAATGGATACGTAAGTGATTCCCATGTCTTCTATGTTATTTCTAATTTCAATTATAAAGTTTCTGGCAGAAAGAAACACAAGAAGGCCATGAAAGCATACAATTAATAAGATGATTAAGTCATTGTATCCGGATTTTAAATAACATGTTTTGAGCCTTCTTCCATAATTTATATCAGAGTTAGTTCTTGTTGTTTTTTGTTGTTTGTTAATCCTCACCTGAGGATATTTTTTCCATTGATTTTTAGAGAGAGTAGAAAGAAGGGATGGGATGGGAGGGGGAGAGTGAGAGAGGGACATTGATTGGTTGCTTCCCGCACAATCCTGACTAGGGCCAGGGATCAAACCTGCAACCCAGGTATGTGCCTTTGACTGGGAATTAAACCCAAGACTCTTTAGTGCATGGGCCAATGCTCTAACCACTTAGCATACCAGCCAGGGCTATCAGAGTGAGTTTTGAAATGTTTGCCAACTTTTTTACATCTCAGGAATTTGGAGTCTTCAATGTCTAGGACATAGGACTGCTCTGAGGAATAAATGAAATTTAATGAAATTTATTAAATGGATTTAAAGTGCATGTTGCCTAGGGTGCATGTTGTTTATAACCTCACCAGCTTCCATTTCCTGCCTTCCCAATGCTAACAAGGCCCCGAGGATTTCCCAGCCACTCTCTTCCAATAGATTTGACATCCATTTCCAGGGTCAGAGTTTGGCCCTGGCTAGCTTAAGCTACTGTCCATCCCATTTTCTGGACAAAGATACTGATTTAAAGATGGCCCATCACTCAGTTTTGGACATTTTTTGTGGGCTCCAAGAGTGAAGATTTCTTACTCTTCTGCATAAAGTCCCTAAAGAGACACCCCTTACCTTGCTGGATGTGATTGAGGAAGCATAGTCGTCGTTGGCAGTCATTGGGCAAGGAAGCTGATGTTTTGAGAAATAGAGAGAGAGAGAGAGAGAGAGAGAGAGAGAGAGAGAGCATCAAATTTGAAATATAAAGCTGTTTCATGCAATCAAATTTAGGGGGAAATATTTTGTTCAAAACACTGATTTATAACAGGCTTTTAACTCAGAATATTTTTTAAATATATGTATTACTTATGCCTCAGTGATCCTTTCCCATAACGTGGGGCTGTCCTGAATGTCTCCAGGAAGCTCAGCTTCTAAATGCGGCCATGCTCTTGCTGGCTCATGTAGGAGAACAGATGGCTGGCTTTGCTTAACAGTTCAAGGCTGCAGAACACACAGCTGGTCTGTTCTTTCTCAGTTGCACCCGCTGGTCTCAGTTGAGACCCACTGACTGAAGTGTTGTTCCTCCCCCGTTGGACAAGGAAACAGGCTATTGAATAATTTCAGTCCCATGACCTCTTTCTCCACCATCAACAATCATCCAGCCTTGCCCAGAATCACGAGAGACCATGACTTTTCATTGCTGTCTTTTCATTCATTTATTCATTCAGCACATTTATCAAGTGTCTACGTTGGCTCAGGCACTGTTCTTACAACTAGAGGTATATCGACAAGGAGAAAAGTACAGAGAGAAATGCCTGCCTCTGTAGAGCTTATGCTGTAGTCAGGGACTCTTCACGTTATTCCCCTCTACATTTGGGGAGAACCAGGGCAGTGTTAAGGCTGACCTTCCGAGCCTATGTGAAAAGCTTCTGTTTAGAAACACAGAAATAAAGTGGGGGACTCTGCTTCTGGCTCCACGTCTAAATGGATACGTAAGTGATTCCCATGTCTTCTATGTTATTTCTAATTTCAATTATAAAGTTTCTGGCAGAAAGAAACACAAGAAGGCCATGAAAGCATACAATTAATAAGATGATTAAGTCATTGTATCCGGATTTTAAATAACGTGTTTTGAGCCTTCTTCCATAATTTATATCAGAGTGAGTTCTTGTTGTTTTTTGTTGTTTGTTAATCCTCACCTGAGGATATTTTTTCCATTGAATTTTAGAGAGAGTGGAAAGAAGGGATGGGATGGGAGGGGGAGAGTGAGAGAGGAACATTGATTGGTTGCTTCCCGAACAATCCTGACTGGGGCCAGGGATCAAACCTGCAACCCAGGTATGTGCCTTTGACTGGGAATTAAACCCAAGACTCTTTAGTGCATGGGCCAATGCTCTAACCACTTAGCATACCAGCCAGGGCTATCAGAGTGAGTTTTGAAATGTTTGCCAACTTTTTTACATCTCAGGAATTTAGAGTCTTCAATGTCTAGGACATAGGACTGCTCTGAGGAATAAATGAAATTTAATGAAATTTATTAAATGGATTTAAAGTGCATGTTGCCTAGGGTGCATGTTGTTTATAACCTCACCAGCTTCCATTTCCTGCCTTCCCAATGCTAACAAGGCCCCGAGGATTTCCCAGCCACTCTCTTCCAATAGATTTGACATCCATTTCCAGGGTCAGAGTTTGGCCCTGGCTAGCTTAAGCTACTGTCCATCCCATTTTCTGGACAAAGATACTGATTTAAAGATGGCCCATCACTCAGTTTTGGACATTTTTTGTGGGCTCCAAGAGTGAAGATTTCTTACTCTTCTGCATAAAGTCCCTAAAGAGACACCCCTTACCTTGCTGGATGTGATTGAGGAAGCATAGTCGTCGTTGGCAGTCATTGGGCAAGGAAGCTGATGTTTTGAGAAATAGAGAGAGAGAGAGAGAGAGAGAGAGAGAGAGAGAAAGAGTACAATTCGATCTTTGGAGATGATATTGAGTTATGGGACCAGACCTCTTCTCTCAATATATTAATCACGTAAACCAATGTGTTCTCTTTATTGTCTAGGCCTGTTGATTTCAGTTTTTTGTTAATCCAATAAAAGAATTTCTGAGTACCTCAACACATAAGAACTGTTCATTAAATGTAACAATTATATTTTGAGAAAAATGTTTTAATTTAAGAAAAATTATTTGAACTATCAATGAGTTTTTTAGGAGAGGTATCCCAATACCTGGCATTCTAGTATTTGGCCTATAAACTGGCCTATATTTCACTGTTTTCATTTTTCTTCTGGGATGTAATAATAAAAAAAGAGGCCTAATGGGAAACACATGGATTTACATTCTTTAATTTACCATACAAATTAAAAATTTACATATCTGTTTAAACTTAGCCATATTCTACTACTGTGTCTACATATCTCCCTGCTGCCCTCCTATTTCGCTGTAACCTGCTCTTTCTTGGTCCCGGAAAATGTCTCTAAATCCCCGAACCTGTCAGGCTTCATAGGCGTGTAATTTTACTCTAGCTAAATTCTAAACACTAGTAATAGGTGAATTTGACATGGAGACCGTGAAAGAGTCTTATCTACAGCACGACATAACTGCTACCGCCCTAATATCTATTAAGTAGCACAGAATTACAGTGTAACAACTCTCAAATTGCTTTTGACACCTGCATGAATACCAAACAGATCCGTGATGTTCAGCCTTATTACAAAATGCACTTTCTGAATTTTAAATGATTAAGGTTCTTATGAATTAATAGCTACCACGTGAGTTTACTTTCTAATGTACAGATGTTATTTAAAGATCACAGTTCATAACAAACAGAAACAGACTCATAGATACAGAGAACAGACTGACAGCTGTCAGAGGGGATGGGTTTGCAGGGCTGGGTGAAAAGGTGAAGGGATTAAGAAAAAAGAAGCTACACACACACACACACACACACACACACACACATACACACACACACACACACACGCATACTCACACTTATAGACACAGACAACAGAATGATGATTACCAGAAGCAAAGGGAGGAAGTGGGGAAACAAGAGGGTCAGGAGGGAGCAAGGGTGATTGAAGGAGACTTGAGTTGGGTGGTGTACACACAATACAGTATACAGGTGATGTATTATGTAGAGTTGTGCACCTGAAACCTATATAATTTTACTAACCAATGTCACCCCAATGCATTCAATAAAAAATAAGATCACAGTTCAATTAAATGTGGGCAACGATGCGAATAATAGTGCCACTTACTAGAAAGTGTACTACTTAAAGCAATAATCCTAATTTTGAAAGCTTTCAAGTGACATTATTTTAAGAAAAGTATATCCCTATTTTAAGTGCCACACGTCATTCTCCCCATTTCCCTGGAGATGAAGTAAAAGAAAAAAAATAAAGAAGGAAGAAAGAGATGAATGTCCGTATTATGCAGAATTTGCCTTTTGAAAATCCATTCCCCATTGCACTAGCTGGAATTTTATAGAGATATAAATCACAAAGAAATAAGAAGCCAGTAATGAGATAGAAGTATATTTGAAATATAGATGCAAATTTTGACCACCTGCTGAGCAAAAGTAGTCTGCAGAGACTGTCCTGGAAGCCACGATGCCATTAGCATCTTGTAAGCTCTAAATTTACAGCAGAAGAATAGAGGAATTATGTCTGCAGAATCCCAAAGGCCGCTCTGATTTATCTCTCAGCAGAATGTTTCAGCCACATCTCCATAAATATTTTAACAGGAATTTAATTTTCATTTTAGTCACACAGTAAATCTTTTTATTACACACCATCCTTTTGTCCTTAATGAGTTGCTTTTGTCATGCAATTTGTGTTTATTCTCCTTTTGTGTTTGATAAATACAATTTTAATATACCAAGGAACAATGGTTTTATGTACACAAGAGCCTTGCCATGGGCTGTTTAATTTTAGTCATGAATTCTATTTATTTTAATACGATTTATATTACAGCTACCAATTGGCTAATATGTAACTCCAGCACTTGTTCTTAGGGCATTAGGGAAATCAGGGCAGTGAAGGGATGTGGAGTTCAAGTAATGCTGCCTGGTGCCCTTATTGAATACGGGTATAGATGCATTGGCTGTCTTCTGTCTTATTGTCAGTTTGTTTTATCAAGTGGAATGTGAGATTTGTGGGCAGTGTGGGTCTGGTGGTCTCTCACCTTCAAGTTTCATGTGTCACACTGGTTTCGTGACTATGGTGACATTGTATTACAAGTGATGGTCAATTTTGTTGACCACACCCCAACATCAAGAGGACAATAAAAGGTATTGTCGTTCATACATTTGCTGAGGAAACTTACAGTACTAAGCAGACCCTATCAATGCAGAGTGGATTTATCCTGGAACCAATCCGTTAAACAAATTTGTTGGTTGTGGTCAAGATATTAAATTTGCCACTTGCAAACAGGTCACCCAACTGGTGTTGTCGGCAGTCATAACTGTAATCTCCGCCTGTGGCATCTCCCTTTATGCTTTGTTTGAAAATATTTTTTGCCACAAATTTAAAAAGCATAATACAGTTATCAACATACAATTGTCAAATGGCAGAGTGCAGGCCAACACAGCCAGAGGTATAGCTTTTTTTTTTTAATATTTCGGGAGATAATCCTCACTTTTTTAAAATATATTTTATTGATTTTTCACAGAGAGAAAGGGAGAGAGACAGAGAGTCAGAAATATCGATGAGAGAGAAACATCGATCAGCTGCCTCCTGCACAATCCCCACTGGGGATGTGCCCGCAACCCAGGTACATGCCCTTGACCGGAATCGAACCTGGAACCCTTGAGTCCGCAGGCCGACGCTCTATCCACTGAGCCAAACCGGTTTCGGCAGAGGTATAGCTTTTAAGGCCAAGTTTTTATTACTAAGCATATGATAAAAATTATTGTTTTTATTCAAGGCCCTTTATAACATTTCCCAAACATCTGCCTTTTCTTTTTTTGTTTGTTTTAGTAGTTTATGATATGGCCTGAGATCCAATAAATATCTTTGTTCTCATGTATATGACAAACATGAGTTTCTCCCTGAAAAATCATAGTGACCACAGAGCAACAGACATTGGATGAGGGAAATGGAATAGCTGAGACTTATTGATCCTCTTATTTCTTACCTATGGTCTTCTGTGGCTTTTTCAATTTCTTCTTTACTTCTTAATCTGTTGTTTGAATTTTCTACAAAACATGTCCTTTACATAAAGAAAAGTTGTTTTCTTTTATTTAAACACAATACTTAGGTTGATAAATTCAGTGTTGTTTATACTTTTAATTGTTTTTTAATCTCTCTTCATTAGCTCTGTCTGAATGTTTTCTCTCCATTTTTGCATGTGAGCCTTAGCTCCATATTGAAGCCCTGTTCGTATGCTTCCTTGATTATTCACTCATTCATTTATGCACGTACTCATTCGTTCATTGCTTATCATGAACCATGCACAGATCTAGACATTATGAATTGTGCTCTAGAAGAAGGAACATCCCTCTCTTCAACTTTCTGGAATCATCTTATTCATTCATTCATTCATTCATTCATTCATTCTTTCGCTCCCCTTCTCTCCCTCCCTCTTTCTTTTTTGATTTCATACTACACTATAAGTTCTTTGAGACTATAATGTTATTTAATTTATCTTTGTATCTTTAATAGTTTCCAAGAGAGTATCTTGCACATACTAAGCACTTGAAAATGTTTCTGGAACAAGCGAGGAGATTGCACTTTTTATGAGGAAATGGTTTGCTAAAACACAATTTATCTTAGCCCAAACCTTTTTCTTACTTAGTTCAAACTAATACAAAAGATAAATGTGGTTTGATTGTACACAGATTTTAATCATCAGTGTATAATATGGTGTACTGGTTTCAGTTCTGGAATCCACCTTGTACCTCAGTTTCCCCATTGTTAAATTATGATGTTGAGAGTTCATAAGTAACTGAGTCAGTTACTATTCAAATGAAATGGACTAAGTTGTGCAAAAACTGAACTTCAAACTGATTGTCAAACTGCAGCGGGAAGGCCAGGGAGGGTTGGGGGGCAGGAGGGAGGGGAGTAAGAGATCAACCGAAGGACTTGTATGCTTGCATATAAGCATAACCAATGGACATAAGACACTGGGGGGTAGGGGAGGCCAGGGGATTGTCAAGGGCGGGGAAAAAAAGGAGACATATGTAATACCCTTTGTAATACTTTAAGCAATAAAACAATAAAAAAAAAAAACTGAACCTAATGCCTGTTACGTATTGAATTCTCAAAAATTCTTACTACTGTTAGTATTTTTTGTTAGTTGTGGTTATTAAGGCTGTTAATAATATTAGAGGTTTTGACTTATATTCAAGCTCCTCTCCAATTCTCTGGTGTAGCAAGGTTATCTGTTCTTGGAAGTAATGGTGTCGTAGGTTTCCCCTGCCAGTGCGTATCTTTCTGTATTTAAGTTATTTTAAGGTACCCAGCATCCTAGCTACTTGTCAGGTTTAATCTTCACTGTGGTGTTTGGGCCGCCACAGGATTCCACAGGGAGAATAAGGTAAATGGTGTTTTTTTTTATGATCACATTCCCCATGATGATCTTTTATACTCAAAAATAATAATAGAAAATATTCTATCTTTCACTTTTGTTAAAATCTTTGGAAAATGCCATTTCTGTTTTGATTACCGAATCTCCTGTTTGTTCATTTCTTTTTCAGAGACTTGAAAACAATGTGGCTTTCAAACAAGGAGAAAACTGAATTGGGCTTTAAACAGGTCCTATTCCTGGAGAAAGGTACCTGGGAAAGGTAATAACAGTAATGAGCGTTTCTTAAATGAAAAGCGTGATGGGAGTGTGAACAGTTGCCAACCTTTACCCTTGGCTCCCTGATGCAGTTCAGTGAGATTGAAAGCACACATTTTACATGTCCTGCCCTTAATTTAATGGAAGGTTGGCATGCAGTTTTCACATACTCTCCCTTTGAGTTGTGGTCTGAGATCCAATAAACCGGGGGAGGAAGACACAGATGGCAAAGTGACTATTGAGAGAGAGAGTGTTCAAATGTCAGCTTTGGGCTCCCATTCTTTACTTTTAAATGTAAAGTAAACCTTTGGTTGGTTGGTGTTTGAATGAGGTATATTTTATGAAATATGATTTACTTCTCTGTTAACTTTACCCATGTCCCAGGGCAGGATGTAGAATAACTGATCTCATCATTTAAAACACCGTTTTTGTAACCTTGATACTAATACAATTTTGGCCCAGATAATTCTTTGTTCTGGGGACTGACCTATGCATTGTGGGATGTTTAGCATCATCCCTGGCCTTTACCCAGTAGATGCAAGTATCAGCTCCTCAAAGTGGTGACAGCCAGAAGTATCTCCAAACATTGCCCAATGTCCCCTGTGGTGTGTGTGTGTGTGTGGGGAGGGAGCATAATCATGTTCCAAACACTGGGCTTGGAACTTTACATCCAATCTTTAAGTAACCCTGAGAAGTAGGCATTATTGCTTTCAGTTTTACAGACAAAGAAACAGGAATCTAGAGAACTTCAGTAATTTCCCTGCAGTTACACAGATTGTGAGAGATTAACTTTTTCTTCTTTACTAAGTTGTCCATTCTGATCCTTTTCTTGACATAGAGACAGAGTGACTGAATCTTATATTTCCAGTTGTAAAAAGTAGACAAATTATGGAAGAAAAAGAGATACAGTGGGGCCTTGACTTACGAGTGTCCCTACTAACGACTTTTTCGAGATACGAGCCATCTCTCGGCCGATTTTTTGCTTTGAGTTGGGAGCTAAAATTCGGGTTACAAGCCAGCTTCAGATACCCCACCGCTAGTTGGCGCAGCGAACGTCACAGTGAATGCCACAACATCAGTCCAGCATCACGTGTCTCACTCGTTCACTTTAAGATTTGACATACAAGTAATTTGAGTTACGAGCTCCATCACGGAATGAATTAAACTCATAAGTCAAGGCCCCACTGTATATAATTTCTGATAATTCCAGTTTAGATTATAGAAAGAAAAATATATATAGTGCAATGACCATCATGAAGTATGAAATGGAAGTAGATATGAGGATGTCAAGATATTATCACCAATTAATACTTAGCTCATTTTGGGACACTGATAATTGTTTTTTTCAAGATATCAAAGTTCCTATACTTAGTAGATCTGGTTACCACTCAGACTGGAAAGAATAAGGAGGCATGAAAACTAATGCAATGCAGATTCTTGGGCTGGATCCCAGGACAGAAGTGACAATGGTGGGAAGCTGGTGATATCTGTAATTTATTTCATAGTAGTGTTTCAGTGTGAATTTCTTAGTTTTGATCATTATATTGTGGTTATGCAAGATGTTAATATTAGGGGAAGCTGAGTAAAGGATATATGGAAACTTTGCTATTTTTGCAATTTCCCTGAATGTTTAACACTGCAGTTGTGCCTTGAACAACATAGTCTTGAACTGCACAGCTTGACATATCCTTGGACTTTTCTCAATAAAGATACTTGGCCCTCCATATCCCCAGGTTTAGCATCCACTGACTCAACCAACTGTGGATGGAAAAGCAGTGTTTTTGTTTGTTTGGAGTCCATGGATGTGAAGGGCCCACGGTTCTATGTATTGTTGTTCTATGCCATTTTATATGAGGGACTTTAGCATTTGATGATTTTGGCATCTGCACAGGGTCCTGGAATCAATCCCCCACAGATACCAAGGTCGGACTATAGTTAAGTTTTTGGGGAGTCAAAAGTTATACAGTGGGGCCTTGACATATGAGTGTCCCAACTAACGAGTTTTTCGGGATATGAGCCATCTCTTGGCCGATTTTTTGCTTTGAGTTGCGAGCTAAAATTTGGGTTACGAGCCAGCTTCAGATACCCCACTGCTAGTTGGCACAGCGAACGTCACAGTGAATGCCACAACATCAGCCCAGCATCACGTGTCTCACTCGTTCACTTTTTGATTTGACATACGAGTGATTTGAGTTACGAGCGCCGTCACAGAACGAATTAAACTCGTAAGTCAAGGCCCCACTGTATGTGGATTTTTTACTACCTCATTGTTCAGGGATCAACTGTATTTAAAATTATGAAAATGAAATATATTAATAATGAAAACAAAATCTATTAAGCAGCAGGAGATCTGGGTTCCTATCTCTATTTTACTACTTTCTATTGGCATTTTTACAGTTAAAATCTATACATTTTGTTTGTTTCAAATATGAAAACAGATGCTAATAATAAGTAATCAATTCAGTGGGTTGGTGCTAGGCCAGATAACCTTGTAAGGTTATCTATCTATGAATCATATATCTAATTATATGTCTGTCTCTCTAAATACATGCACACACACAGAACTTTCTGTTAAAAAAACATTCAAAAGAAACCTTAACTTTGGTTTTTAACTATAGAGTGTGAAATGAGTATTTAAGAGTAGTGAGAATGAGTCTCAGTGGCTGAGAGGATTTAGTATTACATTATTCAGCCATCACCCTAATGCAGGTTTCTTAGGCAGATGAAAGATTATAGGAGGTTGTACTCATAATGAGGATGAGGCCATGTACCTAATGTTCTAGAACTGCCATTAGGAAATGCAAGTATATCACAGCCCAATTCTGCCAAGATATTTTCCCTTGTAACTTCTCTTGGAAGAAACTTGAATCAAAGGAACTTTATTTGGAAAGTTTAGGACTCCTTCCTCAGCACATCATTTATCTCAAGACATCCCAGGATCTACTTCCAAAGTTCACATGAGAGGTGCTGACATTTAATCAACACTTACTATAGTGACAGTATCATACTGGATGTGTTACACAGGTCAGTTAATGTCTGAAGGAGTTTTTTTTTTAAATTTTATTTTATTTTTTAAAGTATTACAAATAGTAGTACATATGTCTCCTTTTTCCCCCCCATTGACCTTCCCCCGGCTTCCCCTACCCCCCTGGAACATGCCCTCCTTCCCCGCCCCACCCCCCCAGTGACTTGGTCTTGCGTCCATTGGTTTTACTTATATGCATGCATACTGAGTTTAAGTATCTGGGAAAAATGGTTGCTGGTTTTAAATAATAGTGAGACCAACCAGACCTTCTAACAAAGTTCCTTGGGAATGATCTCACTAAGAGTTGACCAAGGATTGCATGTCATGATATTGCAGAAACATGTAAAAGTTGTATGTTCTATTTTGGATTGCGACTAATATTCTTATTTTAATTTGATTGACTGCAAGGAGGGTAGCCCTGATACAGATAGAATATAAACAGGGCTTCCTTTGCAACAGCGGAGGAGTAGATTTCCACGCCATTGGCAGTTGGTGATGCCAAGTGCAGTTGTTGCCTTGATACTGTAGGCAATGAGGATTTTTATATGCCATAATAATATTACTTTTGGCTGTGGCTTCTGAAATTCTGAGCAGTTTCATATTGATGACTGAGCTATTTCTCCACTCTGTCCTATAAGGCAAACAGAAGAAATGAGAGCTCTATTAGAATGATCATATTTTACCCCTTAATGGACCTTGGAGTTCCTGAGCTGGTGTATTAGTTAACTTCCCTGGCCGTAGCACTACTTGTTCCCCCAGAGCTTTGAAAAGATTTAACTTTTTCTTATGGCCCTTATGCTGCCTTCCTTCTGTAAATTTCTCCATAGTGTCATTCTAATTTGTTCCTCAATTGAAGTCAGAATTGACATTTTACTTTTTATAAGGAATCAAAAAAAGGATCAAACTCACTTATTATTACTTTAGAAGAGCTTCCCCAAAAAGCTTGTCATCTTTTCAAACCAAACCAAATCTCCCCACACCCTAACCCAATGTCCAATTTCATTTGCTCTTTGAAATATGAGTTGAGAATGCAGCAGGCCCTTGTATGAATCTTTACAGGAGCCTTCCACCGGACCCATCTCTGTTTCTGGCTGTCAGAGTTCCAGTCTTCTGAATTAAACCAAAGGCACAGCAAGTACAGCTGCCAAGACCCCCACTAAGACCCCCACTTATTCATGTGAATAAGGTATTATCCTATGTTTCCCAAATGGTCAGCTAGCAAACACATTAAGCAAGTGTGTTTTATTACCCCCAATAAATTTAATAAAAAATATAGCATTTGAAGATAATCTAGAACAACAGCAGGAATCTCCAGAAGAAAGTAGCCACGAGGAACAAAGAAGATCTCCAAACGATTGATACAGTACTATGGCCTCTTACAGCTCTCTGAGTGCTTGTGGTAGAAAGCAGATGTGAGCCACACCCCTGTGGGTAAAGGAAAGTCTTCAAAAGGAGATATTCTGATGTCAGTCATCCCAGGAAGAGGAAGGTGCTAATATGGAGCATAGGGATTGGGAAGATAAGTCTCAAATAGGAGAGAAGGAGTACAATAGGCTTTCTTTTCCAAGAGTAATTATTTTTTTGGATTTGGATTCTAAGGATTTAGAATATGTTCAAAAATAAGCTCCGGTGGGAAAGATAATCTCTGCCAAGTGAGGTTGCTGTGACCTGGGCCTCATGGGAGTGGGCTGGGCTAAGTGTGCTCCTATCAGACCAATGAAGTATATTTGCCTCAAGTGAACTATCTCTGTACAGTAAACCTGGATCATTAGTAAAGTCTGGTTTAAATGTAAAAGCTTGGCCAATTATGCTGTTGAGATTTAAGGAAAGGGTCAGTTCATACTCAGGAAGGTGAATCTTAGAGATAACAGTGTTGTCCTTTTTTAAAATATGTGTTTATTGGTTTTAGAGAGAAACATTGATGAAAGAGAAACATCGATTGGCTGCCTCCTGCATGCCCCCTACTGAGGATTGAGCCTACAACCTCCTGGTTCAAGGGACTAAGCTCAAATTACTGAACGACAGGGGTCAGGGTGAGATAACAGTTTTGTCCCTAAACGGAAGTAGGAACTATAATATTTAGCTGTTTTTTGCCATCTGTGAATTTTTCTCCTAATTGCCATCCTTGAGTACATGGGTTTGAATCTCTCCAAGGTAGCTATAGGTGTCCTATAATGACTCCAGAGAAAATTAGAAAGTCTGTGTACTAAAAGTGAAATAGATTAAATGCCAGTTTGCGCCATCTGAGTTCCTTCTCAGTCTACTCTAAGAGGATTCTTTCTCTGTGATGAATTAGGACTCGACTTTATCAGCTCCTCTCAATTATTTATATTTCATTCTCTCTCTTAGTTCTTTAACTTCTTGCTAGGATAGGTGATGCATTAGGTTCTTGAATCGTAGACAGAGGTTAGTCCAATTAGAATAATTACAGTTATTCTTTCATCTTCACATTTTATACAGGGACTTAATCTTTTATCTTGTTTCTGCTCCCTCCTTTTCTGTTTGTATTAGGAACCACTGGATCAAAGATAAAATAAAGATGCATTTGATAGTTCAGTACTTCTTTTCCTCATTGTTATTTTTTGTCTTCCAATATCCATTTTGCAGTGGTGTGCTAGAACTGGCTGGCCCATAAGGGCCTACTGATAAATATTCAGAAATTTCACAAGCTGGGTGTTAAAATATTAATAACTTGAACTTGGCCCTGGGAGGAGCATTTCCATAACCATGGAAGTTGGAAATTGATAGAAATCAGAGGTCTTTTCCTCTTCTTCCTTTTTTCAAGAGAGCTGACTTAACAACACATCACCAAATTTGGTTGTTGGCACCACAAATGTGGCATAAAAATTAGTTTATTATATTTTAAAGTGGGCTGATTTTCAAGAGTAGATGACAGAGTGGGCAGAGTTCTGGGTGACCTGTCGTCATGTCCTAATTCTTTTCCTGACAAGCTATCTGACTTTAGGGTAATCAGTTCACTTCCTGTTCCCTTGGTTTCCTTACATACAAAATAAATGATTGAACCTGATCAATCATTAATTTTGATCAGTTAAACCCTGAAATTTTATTAACAGTAAAAAACACTTTCCATTAAAATGGTCATGGAAAAATAACTGAACTGCCTAGTATGGAAAGAATATTAAGGAGTTTGTAGAGTGAGAAGAATTGGCACTTCACATCATGAAGACGGCAAAAGAAATGGCATCGGATGAGATAGTTACTATGTAGAAAGAGCCCATTGAAACAAGAGCATATGGAGGATAATGTCTGCGTATTCAAATTAGTGCCAGGTTTTGTGGTTTGTTGGATGCTATTCCATAGACTTTAGAAGGAGAAAGACTGCAGCTGTGAAAACTCCCCTCTTCACCTTGGCTGAGGAACTCTCCAAGAGAGCAGATGGTTCTGAGTTTCAAGCCATGAATCATTGTCAAGGGATTTCCTCAAGCTGCCATGAGCAAGTACAGTTGATAAGCCTCAATGGGTAATATTTTTATGACTCTTGGTGTCAGTCACATTCATGCCCTTGCTGCTGGGATCAGGCTTACTGTTCATAAAGCTACAACTTGGAAACCAAACAGCAAGAGTCAGCAAATTATTTCTACTTAATGTCTAATGGATGTTTCAAGACTTTAGTAGTCCTCTTTTTAATGTTCATCAGTCAAGAAAGTTTCAACAATAAAGATCTATTTAAAAAAAGGAGCCATTTCTTTCTCTTTATTTATTTTGTCCAATATCAATGCAGACTAATAGGTAAATATTTATTGGTTTTGGTGCCTTACTTAGCTAATTTCTGAAAGCCATTATTAGAAGAATTATTTTGTTGATTGTAGTGTCTGATCTAAATTTGTTACTTTTTTATAATGTAGGTAGATAAGTGAGAGTTTGGTTTTGACCTGGAATATAATGTATTTAATTCTAATGCTATGCTTCATAACAAATACATATGCTATGTGAAGGAATCATGGTGAATTAATTTGACTCTATTAAAAAAAATCTTAAAACAGTGGGCCCTTCATATAAGGTAGAATGAGATAAAATTGGTTCTTTCTGTTAAAACTCAAGTATGCTTTTGTTGATTAGACTGTATTTCAGTTTCATTACTTACTTTGGCTAAAGTCACTTGCAGTAGCTTTAGCTGAAATTCTACCTAGAATATCTTGACTATTTGTTTTTTATAGAATCTAATGATTAGAATATGATTCAATGATCATTTTTAACAGTTTCTATTGCAAAATATCTTGGATCATTAGGTTTCAGAACCAGAAATCTAATAGAGGACAAAGTGGTCCAAATTAGAGGCTTTCCCCCGCTTCCCATACTGTGGAAAAGTCAACATTTGATGGACTCTAAGTGTCTTCAGGAAAAGGGAAAAAGACTGTTTCAGAAAGCACATTCACCTTTTACTTCTGCAGAATTTAGTCTGGAAATAGTTTCATGTGAGGTACTGTGGAAAAGTCAACATTTTATGGACTCTAAGTGTCTTCAGGAAAAGGGAAAAAGGCTGTTTCAGAAAGCACATTCACCTTTTCTTCTGCAGAATTTAGTCTGGAAATAGTTTCATGTGAGTGCTTCGAAAAGCACTACTTTTTCTGACATGAAGGGTGGCGCGGTCAAGTGCAAAGAGCAGGGGATCTGAGTCCGCCAGAACTGCTCCGTCCTTTGAAACGATGTGACCAATTACAAGTGATTCTGAGGCACTTTCCTCAACGATACAATAGGGAGAATAATATGTGCCTCAGTAGGTGGCAGTGTGATTGTGAGAAGGCAAGCTGGGTGGCTAGAGTCCTTGGATTTTATCTGGCAAGTGGTGGATCCTCAGTAATAGCGGCCATTGTTAGTGTTTTCTCATTGTACTGCTGTCCTCCTCAGCTCTTGTCATTTTAATGCTTATATATAATGCCAGAGGAAAATACTGCAAATGCTAAACATACTGAAGGTGAGAGCAGAGGAAAAGAAATTCAGAGTTGCATGAATATTTAGAAAACAGGTTTCTTTTTTTTATATATTTTAAAAAATTTCAATTACAGTTTGCATTTAATATTATTTCGCATTAGTTTCAGGTTTCAGCATAGTGGTTACACAAACGTATACTTCACAAAGTGGTCCCCCTGATAGTTCTGTTACCCACCTGGCACGATACGTAGTTATTACAATATTATGGACTCTGTTCCCCATGGTGTACTTTACATCCCTGGCACTATTTTGTAACTACCATTTGTACTTCTTAATCCCTTCCTCTTTTTTACCTAGTCCCCCAACCCCTTCCCCTCTGGCTACCATCAGTCTGTTCTCTGTATCTATGAATTTCCCAAACAGGTTTCTTGATAGAGCTCTGTCACTAGTGAAAGTTATGACCCTGAGAAAAGTCACATGGTGACTTGTCCTTTCCATACCTCAGTGCTGTGTGTAAAATGAGGAACTGAAATTAGATTAGCTTTGGGAACCAGCTCTGAAGAACAGTGATATTGATAATTATCCTTAGAAAAAAGGAGTTGCACGCCAAACTTAGGAAAAAAAAATCTCTGGACATGTTAGAATATTCTAGGTAATTTACCTTGCTGATTAGCATATTAAATATGATTAAATATGGTTTTGGTCAAGAAATATGTTGAACTTGATATGACCCAATTTCCCAAACATTTGACAAATCCATGTTGCTGAACCTTTTTTATGTAACTCAGTTGGGAAATGCTATACAGCATGTGTCCCATGGCCCCTTACAATTCTAATATTTTGTGACTCTGTAACTGAGTAATTGGTGGAATATGTGTGGTGATGGTTTACATGGAGTACCACTTTTGAAAATTCGTTTCATGTAGAAAAATTCTTTCTTTTTTTAAAATATATATTATTTTATTGATTTTTTACAGAGATGAAGGGAGAGGGATAGAGAGTTAGAAACATCGATCAGCTGCCTTCTGCACACCTCCTACTGGGGATGTGCCTGCAACCAAGGTACATGCCCTTGACCGAAATTAAACCTGGGACCTTTCAGTCTGCAGGCCGACGCTCTATCCGCTGAGCCAAACTAGGTAGGGCGAAAAATTATTTCTTAATGGGCCATTAGAAGGACATGCTTGTGAATGAAGATTAGGTTTATGAGTGAAGTTATAACAGTTTTTACATAGATGACAGGGGTTTACAGAGGAACATGCTCTAATTGTCCATAGATGCTTTAATTTTCCTTCATCTATCAATTAAGTTTACCTAAGTAGCATTTGCCAATTGATTGCATATTGTCAACTTGTATAGAAATTATTCTTAAAAACACATGTCGAACTAAAAGCCCTCACAGTAACATAGTATATATGCCCATAAAACATATGGAATATGCATGTTATTGCTAGAAGGTTTAAATTTATTCACTGTGATGGCACCAGTGTTTTTCCCTAATTATAACACATGTTTTTTTTCTTTATTTCACTTTTATTTCTGTGAAGAATGTGTGATATAAATTGGATGAAGGATGTGAAAGGTAAGCCATTGCAGTCATAGCTGTATGGCATCCTCAATTTGCTAGAATAATTTTCACCTGACAGTTTTTCAAATAATTATAGGATTCTCTGATTGGGCCTATGGATTCTGTGCTTGTGTAGAAGAATTTTTGTGTGATCTCTTACTGCTTCTTCTAGAAAGACGCTACCTCTGTGAGAATGATAGGAGTATAATTGCCTAGACAGGCATTTGTTTCTTGCAGGCTCTGTGGCTCTTGGTCATTCCAGGCCTGGTATAGCATTTATTCCTTCCTGCTCATATTGTTTACCAGTGGTCGGCAAACTGCGGCTCGCGAGCCACATGCGGCTCTTTGGCCCCTTGAGTGTGGCTCTTCCACAAAATACCGGCTCTTCCACAAAATACCGACTTCTGCGCATGGGCCATGAAGTTTCAATCGCATTGTACGTGCGTGCCCGCACGTAGTATTTTGTGGAAGAGCCACACTCAAGGGGCCAAAGAACCGCATGTGGCTCTCGAGCCGCGGTTTGCCGACCATGGGGAAGTCACAACTCTTGTCAGGTTGTAAGTTTTCTTCCTATGTACAATAATGGCTCCCCTTGCCTACATGCCCCGATGTTCTTGGTAGGATGGGGAAAAGGGAGGTGAAAGGTGGTGGAGTACTTCCTGTGTCTCCCCCTGCTTATCTCCTACATCTAATTCATTGTTCTTCTCTTGATTATGCCTCCCAACAAGCTCTCAAATGTTTCCCCAGGCTTGATTATTGGCTCTATCACTTACTAGCTTGTTCAGATTGCTTAATCTCCTTGGGTCTCATTTTCACATCTAGAAAATGCACACACTGAAGCTGTAAACATCAGAGGGAGTGCGATGTGTGGATGAAAAAAATCAGTGAGGTAATTTCTAGAATTGCTTACTGTGGAGAATGACAGATAGGGAGTATGCAGGAAATATGTGCTGTCTTCATTATTTAAATTGTTAATTTTGGTCTTAATTATATGTGGACTCTAAACTGGTGTTTCTGAGTCAAATCTCTCATTTCCCCTCTTTAAACTTATCCTCCATGGTACTTCCAGGATAAGCTCTTAAAATATAAGAAATTCACTGTTTGAAACCCTATAACAGTTCCCAGTTTCCTGAAATATGGAGCCCAAACTCTACGGTGTGACAAATTGTGCCATGTAGGACCTCTTGTCCAACACCAAGCTCCAGCTAAACCACTCACAGTTACATGTTGGGACTTCCCTGTCTTTGCACATGCTTTTCACTACCTTCAGTATCTTAGTAACTGTGTTCTACCTCTACTGTTCACACTGCCACACTCTGTCCTTCAAGATCCAGCTGCTGGATCACTGAATTGCCTTCCTTCTTCCTCTGTGCCACACTGTACCTCCTGTAGACTTTCATCTTAGTGCTTCCTATACTGTATTACAATTATGAGTCATTCTTCACCCACCCCCTTGCTCTCCAAGGAAAGACATTGGTTCTGGCTCACCTTTCTGTCTCAATATCAGAGATGATACTTAATGAATGTTTATTGAATGATTGAATGAATGGGTGTTATTATGGGATACAGTGTAAATTCCTAAATTCCTAAACAACATTAGGGCCCCCAAACACCATATACTGGATAAACAGTAAGTACTCAATAAATAATGATTAATTAACTGATTAGTTTGTTTATACATCTACCTATGATCTGTGAAGTTAAAGGAAATTAGAATCACTTAATTGAAAGTACCAGATATAAAAATATTATTGAGTTAAGCACAAAAGGGTTGAAACTAGAATAAAGTCACATTCTACTATCATTTGCATTCTCCCATTTTCCCACACTTCTCTGATTTTTTTTAGATACCATAATATAGAGGTCATAATTCATAATTACTTAAATATATGAAGTGTACTTGCCACTTGAAAAGGTTAGTGCTATCATAGGATGTGTAAATCTTCTTACATGAAAAAGATGACATGCAAAATTATAATCCAAGTCCAAGTTTTATAAAGCATTGACTTGGATATACTGGCTTTTAAAGTAATTTTAGTTTAATCCCTCATTAGAGATTCAATCCTTATTTATGTAAAATGATCAAGCTGATAATATTTTTTTGTGTCATTGATGAATGGAACAGTGGAAATAAGGTCAAATATAGAATTTTCTTCCCTTTAGAATCACTGAACATTTTACATTCCACATTACTGTTTTATAGACTTTCAATGACTAGATAAATAGGACCCTAGGTTTTACATTTCTGAAGATATTACTAGATGAGCCTATATTGCTGAGGGAAAAAGGATGTAAATGGAGACATAACCGTAGGAAATGTAGAAATAAAGTAGCCTGCTCACTCCCAATGAGCACTGGTGGCAAAAGAACAAAATCAGCTTTGATAAGAGTCCCGACTTTGCACCTGGTCTGAGTGGAACCAATACTTAAGCTTAAAAGTGAGATGCGGGGGAGAGCTTATGTGAATATTTTACCATAATTTTCCCAAATGGTTTTGTATTTTCCAAAATTCAGCTCTAAGGTTTACACACTCAACCTCTAAGACTGTACTTTTATCCCCATGCCACTCTTTTCCATATAATCTTTTGAGGCCCTTTAAACTTGAGACTATCTGTAATGGAATATTTTATTATACAGCAGTTGCTGGAGCCAACAGGAGCCTCCAGGCTCTTCTAGTTAATGTAGCACTGTTTTCCCAAAGCACTGGATGCCAAATGCTGCTGATCTCAGGGAAGGTTGGCCTGGCTAAAGCCTTTTGCCACCCTTTACAGAGAGTGGCAGAGAATGCCTGAATAGCAGAAAACAACTAAGGTGAAGAAATTCTTGGATGAGAATTTCTTGGGCTTGGGAGTCAATACACCTGGGGTGGGCTCCCAGGCCTTGGTCAAAGTTACTCACCACACTGAGTTAAAAGTGTTACCACTTCTGCTCGAAAATGTAAATGGTTTGCTAGGGAAATAGGATTCACTGATTTATTCACTCCTAGCGCACGCCATGGATAAGTACTGGAACAAAGCAGGTATTTAGTGATTCTTGAAGATGTCCATTTGCAATTTGCCTTACACACTCAACACTATGTTCTTTTAACGTTCCATATTTTAACATGTAGATTGTGGTTTGTTATTTTTAACCATAATATAAGACAAACACACAAACACACATACATACCCAGGGTTTTTCTACTTCCCTGAAAAACAAGTTGTTTTCCATTTTTTCTTTATTACTAACCATGCTACAGTTAACATGTAAGGGCATGTCATTTGTGAACTTGGGCAGCGGTTTCTGTAGGATATAAATCTAGCAGTAGTTCTGTTGGTCTGAAAGTTAGAATGCACATCTTAATTTTACTGAGTATTGCCAAATCGCTTTCCAGAGAGTTGTGCCACTTCCCACAAGCTATATATCTTAATATCAATATTAGATATTGTCAAACCAATTAATCAATCATTTTCATCAATTTGATAGCTATAAAAGATATTTCACCTTTAATTCACATTTCCTGAATCAGTAATGAAGTTAAAGTTCTTGTCAAGTTTACTGGTTATTTGCATTTCTTCAGATTTTTTTGTGTTTATTGTTTTGTGGAAGTATTTTATATATTCTGTCTTGATTTATCTGCAATATATATTTCAAATATCTCCTCAAAGACTGTGGCTTGTCTTTTCATTTGTTATATAGCTGTTTCACTTAGGTTTCTACAAGGGTTAGTTGAGCTTTAAAAAGCTGTGGAAAACGAAAGTTGAACTGAGCAGGTATATTATAAGTTAACAGCTCATGAAATGGTTATAGCCCCTTGGTGAGGGAGTGGAGGGCGGGGGACGCTGGGAGGAAGAAGCCAATGTGTCCAATCAAAAGTTAAATTGGGATGCTGATTAACCAAAAACTTCTGATTCAGTAGTGGAGAACGAGGCATTTAAAAAATATTTCTGGTTATTAAATATATCAAGAGTTCTCATCTGCTTCCTGAGTTTTCAAAAGTTGGGTTCGATGTACCAGTAGCAGTTTGCTGATAATGTTAATTCAGCTTGCTAGATAATTCACCTGCTTTTTAAATTAATTAGCTAGTCATTTCGCACTTGCTGAAGACTAGGTTGAGCAACCCATTATTGTCTGTCATGTGAGTTAATAAAATTCATGGGACCCAAAATAACTCAATCATTTGGAATTCCAATCTACCTATATTACTAAACAGATTTTAGACAAAAATAGATGTTTGCCTAGCACTATTCTTTAGTGTTGAAACTATTATCACTTTGTTTGGGAAGAGAGGGCGCTGATCTGTGTATTTTTCCTATAGTTAGATCCAGCCCAGGTTTAAAATTTGTCTTAAGGTATCACACACACACACACACACACACACACGTGTGTATCCAAGCAGTAGACAAACAATTATAAATACACTCAAATGAATGTGATCTGTATATCCCTGGAAAGGGATTTTCATCATTGAATATAAAGTTAATCTCATGTGAGCATAAACTATAGTGGTTAATTGAGGTTGCAAAATTGTGCTATGGTCTTCTATACAGAATTCTACATTGTATTTCCAGCCTACAATAGACTGATGCAAGGTGTTTATTGACTTTTGCTCATTCTCTGAATCATACAGTATTCCACAATCTAGCTCTGCATTCATTATGTTTCCCTCGTAGATTGCTAATAACCAACTCCTTAAATATTAAGACCAATATACTTATGGCAATAAATGGAAGTCATTATATAATTGTTGAGGCAAAACATTGATTGATTCTAAAATCTTTTCTAAAAATTACCTACAATGGGCCAGACATTATGCAGAATATTGGAGATACAGAGATGAAAGTAAAAAGACTCTTTCTTAGTTTCCACCCTCAAGAAGCTCATTAATTCCATGCATGCTGCACTGTTCCAGCACAGTCCACATATTGTATGGCTGCGTTAAAACAAGGTAATTATTTTTCTCAAGCTTATGACCAAATACATGTCAGCTCAGGTAGTCTTCACATTTCTATTGAAATGGCCATTGGTGATCTTACTGAGTATTTCACACATATATCTGGGAATTAACCAAAAGATTAAGCTCAGAGCCCGGCTATTCCTGGGTAAAACTGTAGCCCTATCAATAAAAAACATGAGAGCATCCTTTCCATTTGAACCTTCTTGTCCTTCCTATGTGAGCCTGCCAGTGGCATTGTCTTGAAAGGCTGCTCCTTAGCACTGCGGAGATCAGTAAGGCAGTATCAGGCTCCCCGGGAGAGCAATCATGCACCAATGTCACATCCATTGGTTTCTCTTTATGTTCCATGTTAAAAGGCCAACAGCCAAAGAAATGGATTTTTTTTTTGTTCTGTTGCTGTGATGCTGAACATCTGGAAGCTGTATAACTAGCATCCATGGAAACAAAGTTTTGTTCAAGCCAGAGAAATGCCAGAAAATATTTGTTGTTGTACTGAAAGGCCTGGCATATTTTCAATTCATCAGATTAGAGCCTGACTAAAGCCAAATGAAAGGGATTAGAAAAGCCTAATTGCTAAAATGTAATTCATTTCTTGTTTCCAGTTCTGGCTATTGCTCCTGCAAGACAAATGACCCTTCAAATCTTGCAAACATTCCTGATTTTATCATTAAACTTATTCCTGATTGCTACCCAGCATTGGAAGTGAGGCAAGCTTTAAATTCGGTGTCTTGATTACTAAATGCAGTTCTTCACTAAGCATAAAATTTAGCATAGAATACAGGCATAAAGATCTAAGGGCTGAATTATTTCACAAATACAATAAAAAATAGAGGCATGGTGAAATGGCAAAATTATTGTTAAATTCACATAGGATTTTAAACCTGTGCCATAACATTAGAAAAAGATTTGTGTTGCAGCCATGATTACATATTATGGAACAGGTTATTCTTTTCTCCAACATTTTTTTAAACATGATATTATTCTTCACTCAAAATGCACCAATTTTTTTTTCTTTTCACATTCAGCTTGAGTGATTGATTTGTCATTGCTTGTGTATATTTTCTTGAATGTATTGTTGAGTTGAGGTATTAGTGCCTAGACCCAAGTAGGCAGGTGCTATAGTATGAATGTCAGTGTCCCCCACAAAATTCACATGCTGGAATCCTAAATGCCAATGTTGATGGTGTTAGACGTTGAGGACTTCCTTTGTATGGTGATTAGGTCAGGAAGCTGAAGCCCTCATGAATGGGATTAGTCCTTTAATAAAGGATCTCAGGGCTCTCTAGCCCATTTCATCATTATTTTACAGAAAACAAAATAGAGGCACAGAGAAGTTGAACAACGCCCCCAGGCTCACACAGCAGGTGTGTGATAGTATGAATCCAAACCAGGAAGTCTGACCCAAGAGCCAGCCCTTTAACCAGGGCAATGCATTGCTTCAGTGGAAACAATTTGACAAGTATTTTTAATGATGTATTTTGTTCTCTGTAAAATAGTGATGAAATAATGATACTGTTTCAGGGTCTGTTTGGGGGTTAAATAAATTATAATTCACAAAGTCTTGCATCTTTGCCCATACTAAGCCTTCTATAATTATGAACTATTAAAACTTAGCAATTTGATGCTATCTTTTCATATCAAAGGCCTTTTATAAGTTCCCTTGTTTATAAGGTCATTATCAATTTCTTATAATAAAGACATGTTGGCAGAATAACAAAGGATAATTCCCTTTGCAGTAGGAGCAAAATCCTCATCCATAGTGGCAAAGACCTACACCAAGATTAACCACAATTCTCTTGTAGTGGCTCTTGAACAATTTCTGGTTGTCAAAGTGTGCGAGTAGAGGCTCTGTATCATCATCAGTACTGTCCACCCAATAGTCTGATTCTACTCCTTCCAGGCACATGGGTGGATTGTGCCTCCCCACTCCCTTGAAATTAGGTGTGGCCATGAGATTTCCTCTTACACCATACACTGTTCATCTGGGTCTTGTTTTCTTCCCACTCCCATATCCAAACAGTGTTTGCAAGGATGAAGCCTCCATCAGTCCGTTTTACAGAGCAAGAGATGACATTGAGCAAAGCTAGGATTTTGTCCTTAAGAAAATAGGAAGTCCATTAAGAGATGTGCAATAACTAGCAATGCTCCAGTGTGTGCAATGGACAAAAATGAGAAAAGTTAGGAGCATGCTTAACAGAAAGCTATTCTAATATTTTAGGGAATTCAGGGGCAAGGGAGGTTTGAGCTATGATAGAAGGATTGAGAAGAAATATAAGAAAATAAATTAATAAGATATTGTAGAGAATGAAAATGATTTGACAATTGATCAAAGATGGGACAGACTGTGAGTGGGACCAGTTAATTATAAAGCTAAAGTTTGAATCCTGGTACTAAAGAACGCAACATCTCTACCTATAGAAATAGAGAACATAAGCCCTGGCTGGGTAGTTCAGTTGGTTAGAGCATGGTCCTGGTACCTCCAGGTTGAGGGTTGATCCCCGGTTGGGGCACATACAAGAATCAACCAATGAATGCATGAATAAGTGGAACAACAAGTCAATGTTTCTTCCCCTTCCCTTCCCTTCCCTTCCCTTCCCTTCCCTTCCCTTCCCTTCCCTTCCCTTCCCTTCCCTTCCCTTCCCTTCCCTTCCCTTCCCTTCCCTTCCCTTCCCTTCCCTTCCCTTCCCTTCCCTTCCCTTCCCTTCCCTTCCCTTCCCTTCCCTTCCCTTCCCTTCCCTTCCCTTCCCTTCCCTTCCCTTCCCTTCCCTTCCCTTCCCTTCCCTTCCCTTCCCTTCCCTTCCCTTCCCTTCCCTTCCCTTCCCTTCCCTTCCCTTCCCTTCCCTTCCCTTCCCTTCCCTTCCCTTCCCTTCCCTTCCCTTCCCTTCCCTTCCCTTCCCTTCCCTTCCCTTCCCTTCCCTTCCCTTCCCTTCCCTTCCCTTCCCTTCCCTTCCCTTCCCTTCCCTTCCCTTCCCTTCCCTTCCCTTCCCTTCCCTCAGTTTAAGGTATCTGTAATATTACATTAAATGTAGTGGTTTCTAACTCTTATGTGCAGTATTTCTGTTTCCTATATATGCACAGTGAATAATTAGGCAGATAATGCATCTCAGAAATAGTGATTCTGTCAAAAGCTGGGGCTGGGAATAACTCCGTCTTCCTTCAGGGATAATTTCCTTTTTAGATGAAATAGCTACCCTTGGGAGAACCCGTTTCTATTGGTTGGTATGTGGAAAGAGGGAGCCCTGTCAGCTGACTTCTCACATTCAGAAACATTTTCTGAGTTTTAGTACGCTCTCACTGATGTCATTTTAAGCTGACCTTTCAGGTAATAATGTGTTCAAAAGTCACCTGGGACTGATTCAGATTCAGATGTCCTGGGGTCATTTAGGAATGCCAAAGAAGTGACCAAGGTGACTGGTGAGAATTAGAAATGTGGCATGGGAGCCCTCAGAGCAGATCACAGATTTTTTTTTTATATCAAGGTTTTACAACCTAAACCAGTTTAATTTTCTTACTCATATCATTGTTCTCCACTGACCCAAAGTCTCAAACTATGATATATTGTATCCACCATTAGAAGCAAACCAAAGTTAGTTGGTGAACTTGAAGAAAATTACTTTTAAAAAAAGCAAGAAGGAAAAAGAGTAGAAAAAATAATAGGTCATTTTTTATAAAAGATTGTTGCTTGAAGGATATGGGTAAGTAGGTGACTGGTTATCCAATACCAGTAGGTTTCTTTGTTTTATTTTAACAGACATTAATAATCTGAGTTCTTTCCAAATAGAGACATTTATTTTAACAGAGAAATCTTGAATGGAAATGAGTCAGGTGATACTTCATAAGAAACACAGTTTATAAGAAGAAACCTAAAAAAACAAAACAAACAAACAAAAAAACCTCATGACAGTCATATCAACTCAATACACCTCTGTGCTATTTTTTTCTGGGCTACAAAACTACAGAATTAGCAAAGAAATGATGTTGATAGAGGAATGGTTGGGAGTTATTCATTCATTTATTTATTGCCTTGTCTTTGAAAGCATTTTTCATCAAAAGAGATTTCAGGCATTTCAGACCAAGACTCTTTACTGAAGCTTTTTAAAAATGATAAGGAGATTTAATTAAGAAATACTAGCATGATATTTAAAAACCCAAATTTGTAATCCTCAAAGTATGCATTATCAGAACCACAGAGTAGTTCCTGAAGCTTGTGCTGTTCCTAACCTATGGGAATTTTCAGGACAAAAAAGAAAAATTAATGAAATTGTGGATAATAATTTTTAACATATATTCTCTTGCTTTGTTTGACTCTTGATAAGTTCTAGCATAAATGAGTTATCTTAGAAATAAATAATGATGAGCGAAGAAGCAGAATCTTGTCATAGATAAAAACCAATACTCAAGCTTCTGGAAAGGAATGTGCTCTCCTTGAATGCAGGAAGGTTAATGGGAAGATGCCCTGGGGTTGAGATAGGAAGCAGTGCTGCTTGATGTATCCTATATAATAAAAGGGTAACATGCAAATTGACCCTAATGGCGGAACGACCAGGAACGACTGGTTGCTCTGATGTGCACTGACCACCAGAGGGCAGACTCCCAATGCAGGAGCTGCACCCTGGTGGTCAGTGTGCTCCCACAGGGGGAGCTCTGCTCAGCCACAAACCAGGCTCACAGCTGCGAGCACAACGGCGGTGGCGGGAGCCTCTCCTGCCTCCTCGGCAGCGCTAAGGATGTCCTGGACTGCAAGAGGGTGCAGGCCAGGCTGAGGGTCCCCCTACTGAGTGTACAAATTTTCGTGCACCAGGCCTCTATTTTATTGATAACTTTAAAGATGAAGATGCTGCACTCCAACAGCCTCTGCAAAGCATTGCGGCCTAGGCTCCTGGAAATCAATCCATGATTTCCTGTGTGAACTTGCCAGCTTGTCCATATTTTTTTCTGCTTGGGAAGAAAGATTCCTAAGTCACATCTGGTTGCCTCAGTTTTAACTACTGCAACATTACTTACTTATTGCTTCTGGAGGATTGATTGCTATCCACTTGTCTTTAATACAGAAAGCACTTAAATATTAGGTGAAAATACAGGGTGGGGCAAAAGTTGGTCTAGAGTTGCGGGTATGGGAAACACAGAGTTTATCCTTGTATTGTTATTATTTATAAATGATTATATTAATTTCCATACAAACAACTGTAAACCTACTTGTGCCCAACCCTGTATCATATCTGTTTTCAGGTGCAGGATATTTGAGTATTCACTTTCCAATGATAGGCTTTTTGCAGAGCTCTGTAAATGGAAAATATTTTGAGTATGTGTGTGTGTGGGAGGAAGGTGGACAGGTATGAAGTGGAAGGTTCTTTTTCATTCATCTAACACATACTCATAATTCTTTAACATGCTGTTGTCCTGGGGAATGGGTTGATGCAACTAAATTAGAAATAAGCATAACTTAGAAATAAGAAATAGGAATAAAAAGAACTTCTTTCAATAATCAGCATCCAACAGAAAATGAACATACCATAACCTTATCTGGGTGATGTTCGATTTCACTGAGCTTTTCAAATGTTATGGGTCATCAGAAAAGACTAACTAAGAATTTATGTCCTTAGGGTTCTGTCCACTATCAAGATTAATTATTTGAATCGTTGAAATAACCAGTTGTAGTCTTCGTTCTGTTGGAGCAACCTGGTGCAGGTGGGTGTGAATATGTGTGCGGGAGGTGAGGGAGACAAGTGTGAAGTGAGAGAAGGCTGGGCAGGGTGGAAACACCTGCCCTTGTTCTGTGGGTAAAGCTAAAATACAGGGTCCAAAAGGGTTCCTCATAGAGAGAGGTGCCCACAGCTGGTGGCCCACCAGGAGCTAGCAAAGCAGATGCTGAAATGCTGTGTGGAAGTAAGTCCTGGCCACCTTCTGGGATGCTTGGAAGGCAGGTCTGTTTAAAGGGCCATGGCAGATCAGACAGTCAAGACAGTCATAGGTGCCATATGGATACTTTGAACATGTGTGGGATATTGGAAATACTGATTTTGCCCCTGCAATGCCAGCTTTAACAATACTTACATATATACTAGTAGCCCTGGTCATGAATCCTTGGGCCAGTAGGTCGCTGCCACCCTCCTGTAGCTCTCTGCCCACTGCCCCACCTTCCTGTATCTCTCCGCCTGCTGCCTCGGCTCCCTCATAGCTTGCTGCCCTGCCCCGTCCTGTAGCTCTCTGCTGCTCGCTTATAAGCCAGTAGGTTGCTGCTGACCTCCTGTAGCTCTCCGGCCACTGCCCCACCCTCCTGTAGCTCCGCCTCTTCCTTCCACCCTCCCCCCCTCATAGTTTGCTGCCCTGCCCCATCCTGTAGCTCTCCACAGCCCGCTTATACCTCGCTGGGCCACCCTCCTGCTGACCCGTGATCTGGTTGTGACATGCTTGGTCGTTATGCCTCAGGGCATAATGGCTAATTAGCATATTCCTCTCTTATTATATAGGATATTGACTTCTATACTCTAAAATACTAGCTTAACAGATGCTAGATTTTTGTTTTTTGTGATGGGCTGCTACCTGGTACATCTCTCCCTAATTTCTTGCCCCTCTTGCTAGCCTTCCATCTACGCCAGGGCACATTTCTATCTCAGTGTTCCTCAGCATGCCTCAGACACAGGGCCTTTGCAAGGGCTGCTGTCTTTGCCCCGGAACCCTCGTTTCCCAGACATTCACATGGCTCGTCACTTCATTATGGTTTCTTGCTCAAATATCTTTCCCGATCATCCCTGTAAAATAGCACCTGTCACTCTTTGTATCAGGTATTTGCCTGTTGGTGACTATAAAATGAACCCTATGACAGTTGGAATGTGTGTGTTTGGTTCCAACTAGGACTCAGAAATATGTGGAAATATGAAAATGGTTACATATCATTATTAGCTGATTCTCCTCTGGGCTGTGGATTCGAGATAAGAGGCCATCAGTATATACTCAGTGAAATGTGGATATTTCTTTAGTGATTCTGATTGAGGAAGTAGCAAGGAAAGACAAGTACTTCCTCTTTTCTCTTCCCCTTTCCCAATTTCTTGCTGTCTATTCCCATTTCAGACTAGCTGAAAAATATTCTGGTTCCTTAGCCACGCGCATCATTTACAAAGCAGCATTTGTTCACCACCCTGCTAATTTTACGCCTGCAAACCTACTTCAGCGACTTCTAACAGTGGCATGATTTCAACAAATCCTTGGAATACACTTTCATTTGCTGTATCTCTGATATTTGCCAGTCATTTCTCCTTCAGCGTTCTGCCAGTCCATGACCTTGAAATCATCATTGCCCGAACTTTGGCAGAAGCCAGCTCATTACAGTTCCTCTGCTCCACAGGCGATCTGACTTTGTGAAGTTTTAAATGAGGAAGTGTATAATGAACATAATTTAAATTACATGGCCCCTAATTTGCTACTGTATATAGAAGGAAAACGAAAGCTCTTTCTAAATTTTGTGGGGCTGACCACGGCTGAAAACCTTTGGCCTACTTCAAAGAATACCCAGTTCCTGCCATCTGATGCCTGATAGCATAATTGAGTTTCTAGAACACTCGGCGTGCTGTCTGGAAGCCCATGGGTAAGAAGCAGATGGGTGAGTCATTAGGGTGAGAGCAGGAGAGTGGTGAGAGAGCAGTCACCACCCACCAACATGACCCATCACAGATTCCTACCCCTGCGCACTTAAGCACGTTCCCTGCCCTGTGTAGCGTTGCTACTTACAAAACGAATTCCTCTGTCAGCATCTGATCAGACCACAATCTGTAGGGCTGGAGAACTGCTATAGAGACATTTATTTTCTCAATTGTGTTTACTGAGTCAAAAGTAGATTTGAATTCCCAAAGCTTATTGCCTTATGATAAGAGAATTCTACCTACTTTATTGACCCGCAGTGAAAGCAGATGGCTTAGTTTTTAATAATTATTAGATATGGCCTCTTTTTATTAGGGTAGTCATATAACTTGTACAAATTATGAGGCTTCTGAAAATAAAGGAGACACTAAAGATAATTGCACACACACACACACACGCACATATATATATTTGAACATTTTATTTATAATTGATATTAAGATTTATGTCCCCTTTATTTTATATATATTTGAATTTTTATTGACTAAAAACTGGTTTATTGTAATAGTAGACATAAAAAGTCCTATTTAAAATTATTTTATAAAACATTCTTTGTAAAAATTAAAGAAAAATACTGATATACATTGAAGCAAAATTAAAAAGGTTTTCTTATTAATGATCTGAATGTTAAAGTAACAGACATAATAATTACTTTGGTATGTGGTTATGCACATTAATCATATTTTTAGTGTTGCCTATTCTTAATATGTATTAGAAATTTTCTGTAGAATACTTTTCTTATATATTTTGATTTATTTATTTTATTTTTTTTTATTTCTTTTTTTTAAAAATTAAATCTTTATTGTTCTGATTATTACATTTGTTCCTCTTTTTTCCCCCCATA
>NW_005367952.1:54595-59751 GCF_000412655.1 Myotis brandtii
CTGGAGCTCAGAGTCTGAGGCTCCCTCCGGATTGAAACAGACAACCGCGCCCTCAGCCACCAGCCCCTGCCGTGCGCACTCCGCACCTTAGTATTTTACTTCAGCACTGCGCCTCCTCTGATTCTCGGTTCCTCCTAGTTGTAGAACTTCCACTCAGCCAGCCTTCCTGTGGTTCTGGATGATGTCCGTTCCGTCTTTTAGTTGTATTTTTGAAGTGGTTGTTCGAGACAGCAAACTCCAGCGTTAACCTATGCCGCCATCTTGGTCTCCTATTTTTAAAATTATATTGACTGAAATCATCTTCACAATTGCATTTTTTTTCATTAGTACATTTGCTATTGATACCTTTAATGGATTTGACATCATGTTTTCTAGTGGAGAAAATGTTTTCTCTATAGGTGCTGATATACCAGGTATATAAGATTAAATTCTGCTAAATGGAGAATATTCTCACTACACTATAGTTTTGTTTGAAATGTGGAGATGTATCTACGCAAATAGTTTTATAGATGTTGCCTCCTTATAGTCCATTACAAGTAATGTGTTTACTTAAAATTTTGTGAACAGGGTTGGATTCATATTAAGTATTCTTACCAAAAATAGTTAATTGAAAAAATGGTGCTGAGCAGTTAAAGGAAAAATTGAATACCACTGTCTTCATTAAACAGTTTTTAAGTTAAATCTCAGCTCCCTCACAAATTTTATATTTAATTTAGTCTAAAAGCTTAGATATAAAACTTTTATAAATTTTGGACAACTAAAGCCTTTATTTAAATTTGTAGAATATCATAGCTTTCTTGAAAACCATTTTCAATGATATGTGCATTGGGATTCCAAATGCGTTTCTTTAAGGTATCTTAAGGTGTTGTTTAGCTGCTACTGCATAGCAAATAGCCCAAACACTTCCTAGCATAATGCAACAGCATTGTGATGCTTATAGATTTTCTATGTGAAGAATTTGGACAGGGCACAGTAGGGATGGCTTGTCCAGGGTCTCAGCCAGGAAGACTTGAACTCAACAGCTGGTGGCTGGAATTATCTGGAAGAGTCTTCACATATCTGGCAGGTGAAGCTGACTGTTGACTAGGACCTCAGTTGAGCTGTTTTCTGGAACATCTATATGTCACATCAGCAGTGGTCCCCTTGAATGAGCTTATTTGGATTTCTTTTCTTCATGGTAGCTAGATGGCAAGAGCAGATGTCTCAAGGGAACTAAGCAGAAATGCATGGTACTTTGATCAAGATTTGGAAGTCACGTAATGACACCTGCCATGTTCTAATAGAGGAATAACAAATGTTTGCTTGAATGTAAGGCAGGGAACATATATTCCAAATAGTTCATGGGAGGACTGTCAAGGTCACGTAAGAAGAGCATGTGGGATGGGAGATATTTGCAGATATTTTTCTGTAGACACTATAATTGGGCACACTTCAATGAGTAAAAATGCTGTGTTCTTCATGACACTGCTCTAGCAAAAGTTGTGTTTATATTACAAGGATAGTATCACCTTCAGTGTCAAACGTTGTAATTCCATTTTAAAAATCATCAACAATATCAGATCTTTCATCTTCAACAGAATAGATTTTTTAAAGTTTCATCTCGGATTCACAAATAAAATTAAAATATATTATTGAAATTCACTGATTTGTAATAGAAACCTCTGAGACACTGAAATAGAATTCACATAATGGGACTATTTACAAAGTGTGGGTACTGCTGATGAGGCTATTAACAGCTATTGATTCACTTTTCACTTGTGTCTAAGAAATCTTAGAATTAAAAATTAGCAAAATGAGTTTAAACAAAGAGTTATTTGATCCCAATGAAAAGTCATACATCACAAGGAGATATGTAGCACCTTTTGCAGCTGTGTATTCTAAGTTGTTGTTGGGCCATATTTCTATTAAATTTACTATTAACCTTGGAGGTAGATGCTGCTGTTTCTTCTGCAGATTCATATCTTCCTGTTTAGACTGGGTCGGTGATCTCACTGTTTTTCCTGTGATGGATAGTAAATGTTGACAAGCATGTGTGCAAGAACCAAATTTTGTCTAATTTTTTAAGTGTTTCCTTTATTTCTTCTCAGATCATTGCTTCTGAAAGGGTTTATAAACTCAGAAAGCATTGCCAAGCAATAAAATCGTCTTTGATTTAGACTATTTAGTATATGAGAGAACAACTGTAGCAAGGGTGTTCAGACCACTGTCTGCAGTTGGATTGGTCAGCCTGTAGTTCCTACATGTACTTCACACACACCTAATGGATAATTGCCCATATTTCCCACTTACTCACTGGCTGTCCATAGCAAGACCTACAGAACAACTGTCTGGTGCACCAAATTCCATGCAGGGACATCAAATCCTTCTCCCACCACCATCTGAGATCAGAAAACGTAAACTGAACCTCATGCTTCTATCTGAGAACACTTGGTTCTATCAGAAAGTGCTCAGTGTACTTTCTGAAAGGGATGTCCAGTCTGTCAGGAAAGGGTCTGGGTCGGGAGAGATGTGTTACCTGTGGTCTCTATATTTAACCATGTGTTAAAGTGAGAACTATGTTCACTGTGCATGTGATTTACACGCTGCTAGATGGCTTGTTTCGATGCAATTATTATTGATTATAATTTATTAAAAATTTAAAATCTTACACACATGTTAATCTAGATAGGATGCTATGGAAGTATTACTATACCAGGAATATATCCCTACAAAACTTATGGTTCTCCTATGTCTTATCCAGATTGGACTTCTAACATGGCATCTTTTGAGTTCTACAATCTCTCCAGAGATTATTGTGTTCAACAATAAGATTGCATTGTTTTGCAATTTATAGCTATGCTATGTCAGGAAACTTATTTGCACTCTAAATCTGTTTCTTTCCATTGAAAATGAAGTTAATAATACCTGTTATGAACATTGTGAGGATTAAATTAGGAAATCCTTAAAAGGCCTTGGCACAAAATAAATTGTACAAGTAATGATAGATGGTTTTATTAGCTATTAACATCAACAATAATGATTATAATATACAATAGTATGTGGTAAACCCTGGGTATTGTTTTTAACATCATTCCATCTTACAGGTTAGCTTAGTCCTCCCAGAGTTTTGAGAACATTAGGAAAAAGGGGTGGTGGAAAGTAGGGATCAAGTATTATGTACGAGTCATTTTATTAGATGTTTTCAGTAAATCGCTGGGATGATGTGTCAGTTGACTCAGAAAGTCAAGCATATATTCTAGTTGCACTGTTAGTAAATTGGAACTGGGGTTTCAACTCCAGTCTGTAGAATTATAGGACATATTTTCCCCATAACATGAGCCTTGAATCCTTATTAACATGGATAGCTCATTATCTTCTACCACCTCTATTAGTTTGATCTAGTTAGAAATTTTAAATTATTTTCTAATTTAATTGAGGAGTTTCTCTCATCAGCCAAAGGTAGATTTTCTGTGACATTAATGCAAGATACTAGCTTCATTACTATGTGACATGTCAATTCAAAAATAAAGCATCTTTAAGAGTTATCTAGGAACTTATAAACATTTAAATATAGATTTTTATATAATAATTTAAAGAAATAAAAATTGTGATCAGTCCAGATTCTACCTTATTATAACCTTGAAGTGAATAATTAAAAGAAAATTTTATTAGGGTTTTCTTCTTGAGTATAGTTTAAGTTCAATAAATGATATAAATATTTTCTCAAGAGTTTTTGTTTTCCTGTATCAAAGATTCTGGTATAGCCCTAGCTGGTTTGGCTCAATGTATAGAGCATCAACCTGTGGACTGAAGGATCCTGTGTTTGATTCCGGTCAAGGGCATATGCCTGGGTTGCGGGCTCAATCCCCAGTAGGGGGTGTGCAGAAGGCAGCCGATCAATGATTCTCTCTCATTATTGATGTTTATATCTCTCTTTCCCTCTCCCTTCCTCTCTGAAATCAATAAAGATATATTTTAAAAGAAGATTCTGGTATACAGGAAAAAAATACACACACACACACACACACACACACACACACCCATGTTTCTTTTAGTTAATTCAATGGCAAAGCCAGTCCTAATGAGGAGACTCCAAAACTGAACAGAGAAATCTCTTTTCAGAGGTGGCCGGACAATCCAGAACCCATCTGGCCAAATATCTTCCCTTAGAAGACAGAGAGACTGCTATTTAGTACCTTGCTTAATTATCCTAAGCTATATTTTCTATAGGATAGTGGAGACATCAGCTGGGAATATTGCTATAAAAATTTGACCTGCCTTTATTACTAGCCACAGAGACAGCCTCTCTGCTATTCTTCAGATGCATTAATTAGTTTAAATGCCTTCCTTGCTTCTGAGATGATGTTGACATCTAAACCCAATGGTAGAGTTGCCCTCTCTTCCTTCATCCTGCCCTAAAATATGTCATGTCTTATTTACATGATTCATTGGGGCTGGTCTCATGAGTAGTCTCCCAGCCTCTCTCCTTTATTGATGGCCCAAGTAGATGACCAGTTTGGAGATCTGTTCTTGGAATAGTGCTCTCCTAATGTCTGCAAAAAAGAAAAAGCTGAAGTTCATGTCCTAAGAATCATCCTATATCAGTGATGGTGAACCTTTTGAGCTTGGCGTGTCAGCATTTTGAAAAACCCTAACTTAACTCTGGTGCCATGTCAACATATAGAAATTTTTTGATATTTGCAACCATAGTAAAACAAAGACTTATATTTTTGATATTTATTTTATATATTTAAATGCCATTTAATGAGGAAAAATCAACCAATAAAATGAGTTCGCGTGTCACCTCTGACACGCGTGTCATAGGTTCGCCATCACTGTCCTATATGAATCTTCACTAAGAGAAGGGAACTGAGATTTATTTTCACTGACTATATACCATGTAGTATGCTAAGATCTTTGCCATATTATTTTCTTGAATATTTGTAATGATTCAGCATGGTAGATATTTCTCCCCATTTTATACTTGAAAACAATGGAGGCACAGAAAGGAAAATAAATTTAACCTAGGTTATAGGGATAGTCCAGTGGTCAGCAAACTGTGGCTCGTGAGCCACATGCGGCTCTTTGGCCCCTTGAGTGTGGCTCTTCCACAAAATACCACGTGCGGGCGCGCACGTACAGTGCGATTGAAACTTCGTGGCCCATGCGCAGAAGTT
>NW_005367952.1:59781-61228 GCF_000412655.1 Myotis brandtii
GCCAAAGAGCCACATGTGGCTCACGAGCCACAGTTTGCCAACCACTGGGCTAGTCATTGGAAGAAAAACCTTCCAGAGCAATGTCTGGTCACTAAAAGCCATTCTGCTGGACTGTGCAGGAGATACACATTTTCCTCAGTCCTCGGTGGAGTGTGGCTAGAATTCTGTCCATGCCATGAAGCTGTGCATCAGAAACAGCCATCCCTGCCGTTTTGCAAAGGCATTTCCTTTGAGAAAATAAACCCCTTGTATACAGTTTATTTGTTCTCACTGTTTGTTTGCGTATGTACTATGCAATGCAGTTGTTTTCATAATGTAGAAATGGAGCGCCAACATCAGCATCTCCTGAGAATGTATCACAGATGCGGATTCTCGGGTCTGAATCAGACCTGGGTCTGGGCCCAGAGATCTGTGTTGCCAGGGTCTCCAGTTGAGGATTCTGACACACATGCAAATTTGAGGACCACTGACCTAAACTTGAACTTACACAGCAGAAAATCACTCACCTGCCTGAACTGCTGATCTCTTGTTTTAGTGTAAATTTCTTTTCCTTATGCTGAACTCAAGCATGCAGTATTCCTCAGGGCTGGGGAATGAGTTTTCCTACTGCCCATGTAAAATAGATGAGAGATCAGAATCTTTTCTTCAGAAAAGTGGAGAGGAAACTTGTAAAAATGTCTGACTTGTAAGCTTGTAAATATAAAAAAGTCCCATCCATGGCAAGGGTGCTCTCAGTCTGTCTGTCTGTCTGTCTCTGTCTCGCTCAGTGGATAGAGTATTGTTGGTCATGGACTAAAGGATCCTGGGTTCTATTTCAGTGAAGGGCACAAATCTGGGTTGCAGGCTAGATCCCCAGCCCTGGTCAAGGGGTGCATACGGAAGCAACCAATCGATGTGTCTCTCTCACATTGATTTTTCTTTCTCTCTGTCTCTCCCCCTCCCTTTCACTCTCTCTGAAAATTAATGGGAAAATGTCCTCAGGTGAGGATTAACACAAACAATAACAAAAACACACAAAACAAAACCCTGTTTCACATACTCACAACTGTAAACTTACTTTTGGAGATATATATGAAAACCTAAGCAACTGGCTGACTGGCACACCAGCCATCTGTTCGGTAGCTATGACACAATAACAACCAGGGGGCAGACGCTCAAAGCAGGAGCGGAAATGACAGGCATGAAAATATTGAACAGACTGATGAATCTCAGAGGGAAAGGGGGAGGGGAAGGGCGGGAAGAGATTAACCAAAGATCTTATATGCATACTAGAGGCCCTTTCATAATCAGGGACCCCTCGGGGATGTCAGAGAACTGGTTTTGGCCCGATGCCCACAGGCCAGGTCAAGTGACCCCACTGGTGCACGAATCCATGCACTGGGCTTCTAGTTTAAATATCTATGTGTACACACACACACACACACACACACACACACACACACACACA
>NW_005367952.1:61736-93873 GCF_000412655.1 Myotis brandtii
CTAAAATTGCAGTGCTACTGAAGAATATAGGATGTTCTGAAATTATCTAGCCAAGGCTGCTAACCTGGATTGAGTTTTTAAATTAAAATGTGAAAGTTGAGTAGGAATTGGCCAAGTGAAGAGCAGGGAAAAACTGAGAGAATGCCATAAGCAAATTCTTTGACTTGGAAAGAAGCTTGGTGTATAGGAAAATAAACAACCAGTGCTAAAAGAAGGTAAAATGAGTGACAGTGAACCGGATGCCTATGAGGCTGACGAAGATTATACAGACATGCAGACAAGGTAGCAGAGAAAAGACTCTTTTATTGAGATGGTGTAGTCTTTCTCTACAAACCTGTCAATGCCATATTACTCCATTGTGTCACCAAGATTTATCTGAACGTTCCTAGGAAAAGATGAACTCAGATCTCTGGTGAGCTGGTGGGAAGTGAGGTGATGGTATTGCTGTGTGTCTGTATGGGGTGCTGGTAGGGTACCTTCTGTCACCTTTCAGCTCAGAAGTCAGCTCATAATTGATTCCTTTTCCACCTGTGTATGATATAGGCTGCCTGTTTATATCAGCAGTTAAGTGTACATAGCAGCAACCTTAGCAGTCTTTGTTTTCTAGCCCTAAATGGAGACAGTAATTCGATCTAAAAAGTGCTGTTAATTTTCATTAATCTCTGCTTTATTCTGAAGTCTTATAACCATCAGCCTCAAATGTGACTATTCTGAATGCTGTGGGTTTCTTCCCAACACTCGTTCACTCCAGTTAAAGCTGAGAAAACAGTAGTTCAGAGAAGAATATGACAAATCCAAGTAGATCCTGGACTTGAATGGCCATCTTCTAGTACCTAGTGAGTAGATGTCTGTGATCATACAAGATTTTCTGTGCTAAACAGCATATTGAGACAAAACTCCAATCTCCATTAAAACAATAGGAATAAAAAACGAGCAACATCTTTACTAGAAAATTTTATTTGGATAGTGATTACATTAATATAATAATTGATTTTTTGTTCTATAAACTCACAGGATGGAATATTTCACAGTAGGAAAAATGAAAGTCAGATGTAAATGTACCAACAGAAATAGATGTTAACAGAAAAAAAAGCAAGCTGTACAATGACCCTTTCAAATTTCATTTAAGTAATATATAAAAGTAGACAAAATTCCTATATTTAGTTGTAGATACAAAAACACAAAGAAAAAGGTAGGAGGGATGCACAGGGATTTCAGAAGAGTGATGCTTCCAGAGAGAGGAGGAGTGAATTGTATTGGGAAGAGTCCTGAGGGAGAATTCAACTGAACTCATATATTATTTGTCCAAAAGTAACTGAAGTTAACATAATAGAATGCCATTATTTGTTAATTTTTGTAGGTGAGTAAAGAGCCAATGTTATATTTGTTTCTGAAACTTTCATTTGATGTACAATAACTTCTAATGTTTGAAAATGAAAGTGTGGCATGGGTCCCAAGGCAAGGAATGTGAATGAAGGTATTGTGTGTTAGAGGTTTGCAGTGGGGTTTATACTCTACAGATGTGAGCACCTCATTTTACTTGGAATGAATGGACACAATTTGAAGAATATGGAACTTAGGGGCTTATGTGGCATCTGTCTTGTTTAAGTGAATGCCTGAGTTATGTTGTATTTTTTTTCTTAATATTGAGCCATGTGAAGACTGACTGGAATATCTGAGGGATTTGGATGTTGGATGGTTTTACTTATTCTTTCTCAATAACTCATATGTTTATTTGTATTTGGAGCTGATTAATTATAATTTCAGTGAAAATGGTATAAATTTCCAGATGGAGACTTCTGTCATGGTCGGTGGATCCATGGCCTCCTTTGTTTAGCAGGTCCAAGTAAAATCTTGGATAATTATGAGTTCTGAATGGAGAAGAGAGACAACAGTTGCCCTGGATAATTTTAATTTATTCTTCACATTCTATCAAGGACATGAAATCCCTCTACAGCCCCTACCCCTCTACTCCCAGGGACATGCCTCTGAATATCCCTCTGCCTTCTGCACCCACCATGCCCAGACTATACTCTCATCTACAGCAAACAATAAATAGCTCTAGTTCAATAACACCAATGCTACATGGTGTTATTGCCAGTAGTTTCATCTTGATGACATTGACCCCATTTGGTGATAAATGGTTTTCTTATAGATTTCCAGGTACTTAAGATTTAAAGGGCTTTTTAGATCTAAAATTCTCAACTACTGAATTATCACAAAGCTTAAAACAAGATGTTCCTCCAGTGTCTAAGCCTGAAAAGAGACTGGCAAATAGTGAAGTTTACCTCAAACTTTTCTGAGAAGTAGGGCAGGTCTAGCCAGGCCTAAAGCAGTAATAAGTAACCTAACCTTCAGCTACTCATTGCATGACAGAGTTTATTCCACAAACTAGAGACATAGTGCATGAAATCTGTGCACAGGAGGGAGGAGGGGGTGTCCCTCAGCCAGGCCTGTACCCTCTCACAATCTGGGACCCCTCAGGTAGGGTTCCTTAGCCTGGCGGGCAATCAGGTCCTATTGAAGCTTTCCTTCCCCTGGCTGCTGGCAGCTGGCCCCGCCCCCGCCACTGCCACTGCTTGCCATCTGTGTGGTTCTGCCCCCTCTTCCCCACCACCAGTCACCTTCCTCTGCCAGTGACAGGCATGGGGTGTGATTGCTAGGCTGGCCTGGGCCTCCCTCTGTGGGGCGATCGATCACGGGGCCCCCAGATCAATCACCCTGTAGAGGGAGGCCCTGCCCACACATCACAGCGCTGCCAGCTGGGTGGCCTGGACCTCCCTCTTTGGGGCGATTGATCACGGAGCTCCCCCCCTCTTGACCACCCCACAAAGGGTGGCCTGGGTGATGGCGGGCCCCGACCAATTGCATCTCACCTGCCTTGGCTGGCCTGGTGCCAGTGTATGTGTGGTGGGTGGTCCAGAAGGTCATCCGGATGGCCGTTCTGCTGTTCAGTCATTCGGTCAATTTGCATATTATGCTTTTATTATTATAGATGAGTCCAAGATAATAGTTAACAGCCATGACATGCAATTAAAATATATTCTTATTTTTAAGATGGGAGCCTACCCTGAAATAATGGGCCCTATGAAGGCAGAGGAAAAAGAGTCACAAAAGATAGCAGAGAATTTGATAATTGTGCCATCCAATTTTTCACACATTTGTATCTCATGTGTGGTTCTTAACTCTTGTCTTCTGCAAGATATTTATGTCCAGATTAGCATCTAGACTTATACAAATCTTTATAAGAGGATTCTTCCTAAGACCAAGTCTTTTGGGTTGTTGGTACATAGCAGGGAATCAATTAAAGGATTGGTAGTATAAATTAAAACATTTGTCATTATGGTGCTCTGGAGGGTGAGCAGCAACAGAATGGCTAAGAGGATTTGAGCCTGATTCTCTTGACACAATTTATCCACAAATAAATCTGTGGAGGGAGAGAAGGGCTTCACTTTAGGGAGCTTTCATTTGAGGGCATCATATGACATCCAAAGAGGGAGGACTATAGATTATGATGTTGGTGTTATCTACCAAGGTGATTGCTCAAGGTGTGAGAGTGAAAAGGTCTGCAAGGGGGTGAGAGTTGGGAGAAAGGCAATATTGTTGCTGATGGAAATCACTTTCTTTCCCAGGATTGTGAGGAAAGCATTCCAAGGACCCATGCATGGGAGATTGTGGTGTGGCAAGATTCATTTGGGTGTTGGATGCAACATAAAAAGAGTGCCCCTCCTGGGTTCCCAATGTCCCATCGCCCTCTGTCCCTCCATGGAAAAAGTCCAATCTTGTCTTCAGCGAGGCCAAAACAAAGGCCAGTGTCCAGAGTTTTTGCTTCATATTAAAGCTTAGTCCTTTGGAGCTGGTGTGACCTGCTGCAGGCCCCAGTTGGCTGCTGGACCGACATGGTCATATGTTCTTGAGCGAGAGAGAACATTTTTGTTAAGATGGGTTTTTATTATCTTGAGCTTGGAAAGAACGAGGAGCTTTTCAAAACAACCAATCAACTTCCCAAGCTTTCATGGGCTTCTGATAGCTCCACCCCCTGAACAGTGAGCCCTTTCCCAGGTTAGACTGACAGGCCTCTAGGATCAAGCACCTCCCCCTTTGCCATTTTGACTTCTATTGCACATGTGCTCACCTCCTGACAATCTGGTATTGGAGGGGGAAGGGAGGGGTGTTAATCCTTGGAGGGGCAATGCTGTGATCCCCTGGAGTGTATGAAGTGGTAAAGAAAACAGGCTCATGCTCCCCAGCCCCTTAGACTCAACAATATCTGATTCTCTTTGCCCTTTTCCTTATATTAATAGTTAGCTTACTATGGTAAATTTATGATCATTAAAGCATATGGGTTTCGGAGTCAGATTCATTGCATGGCTTTGAGCATATTTTCTAACCTCTCTTATTCTTTTTTCTTCTCTAGTAAATGGGGATAATAGGACAGTAATGATCAAATGAAATAATATATCAGTAATGTGTCTACAATCATTTATCAGAGAGCCTGGTTCTTTGTAAGTGAAGAATAAACGTTATAGATTATAAAATAAATGAAAATAGATATTAAATGCTTACTATGCCCTGGGAGCCTGGGATAAATCAGTAAACTGTCATTGTTGCTGTACATATGAATTTAGAGGAGTCAAATCTTGGAAAATTCTTGGAAAGGGGGGCGTTTGAGAGAATTTTTCTATATGTCCCTCTAGCACAGCGGTTCTCAACCTGTGGGTCGCGAGCCCTTTGGCGGTCGAATGACCCTTTCACAGGGGTCGCCTAAGACCATCCTCTATATCAGATATTTACATTACGATTCATAACAGTAGCAACATTACAGTTATGAAGTAGCAATGAAAATAATTTTATGGTTGGGTCACAACATGAGGAACTGTATTTAAAGGGCCAGAATGTTGAGAACCACTGCTCTAGCAGATGCTGTGCTGCCCTGTACATCCTCTTATTTTTCACCTCCCTCAGTTGTGAAGGAGTTTAGCTCTGTGACCACCCATGAGTCTCTGTGCCTAAAACTGTTTCCTTCCTTCCTTCCTTCCTTCCTTCCTTCCTTCCTTCCTTCCTTCCTTCCTTCCTTCTGCCTTCCTTTTCTGGCCAAGGGGAATGCCACAGGCTACCATAGATGACAAGCCACAGAATGCCAGACAGTTAATGCCCAAGTAAGCATCCTTTAGCCCATGACAGATGGGGTGTAGAAGGATAAACATCCCAGCTTCCTTGCCTCTCCTTTGGGATAATTGTAAATTGTGTTCTACTTTTTCTACTAGATTGTCATAGTGGGATTGAGCTCCATTTATCCAAAGCATGATCGTTTGATAACACGGTCATTATAGGCCTCATTCCCTGTTTTCCTTCTCCCCTTCCCTATGTTTCCAGGTTTCACCTCCAAAATTTCTATTGACACCTAAATCCTTATCTCAGGGTCTTCTTCTTAGGGATCCTAAACAAGAAAACCACAGACAAGGTCAAAACAACCACAGGCAAGGTCAGTGGGCATGGTATTCATTGCACACCCTGAACTAATCACTTCATTTGATTACAATTATTATTCATAAAAATCATGAAACCTAGTAGTTGTACCCCATTTTGTAGATTATAAAATGTAGGGTAAGGTAATAAGTAACTTGCTACTTGTTACTCATCAGTGGTAAGTGATTGTTGGAATCCCATTTGAACTCCAGTTACCATATTCTTTCCACTGCATTAAGTTGATTGACGTTGAAGTTTGAAGGCAAGTATCCCCTGAAGATTCAACTAAATAAGTAAATAATAATCTGACTGTGTGTTAGTCTTAGTAGGCTTTTGCCTAATATTCTGTGTTTGTATTTGGCTTGGCTGAAATGAGGTATTATATGCTTTTTAAAATAATCATCCTGTAAGGTATCATTTTTGCAGCCAAATCAGCAGCAAATGGCGTGTGTGTGTGAGTGTATGTGTGTGTGTGTGTGTGTGTGGCTTGGCTGAAATGAGGTATTATATGCTTTTTAAAATAATCTTCCTGTAAGGTATCATTTTTGCAGCCAAATCAGCAGCAAATGACGTGTGTGTGTGAGTGTATGTGTGTGTGTCTCTGTGTGTGTGTGTCTATAGATGTAGATATGTAGATAAAGATATTATAGGGGAGGAAAAGTATTTTTTTCTCTCTTTTTCTGAGTCCTTAGCTGAATCCCCAGTAATAAAAGAGAGATAAACAAGGGAAAAACAAATAGAAGTTGATTAACATATATGCCTCATACATAATGGGAAAAATGAGCAACTCACCAAGGTGCTTAGCATGTGGACTGAAATAGCATCTTAATGAGGAAAGGGAGGGGGATGTCAGTCTCTTTGGGGAGAAGCAATGGCTTTTAGGAAAGATGAATGGAGCCTGAAAATAGGTGGGAGGCATGATAGCTTGTGACAGAGCTTGCCTGGGTGTGGTGTGGGCTTCTAGTCCCCTTTCCTGTGACAAGAATCAATACTCCCTGGTTGATGAAAGTAGCAGGAAGGAGAATTATAACTGAGTACCTGTTGAAGGACCAATCTTTACATAGATCAGGGGAGTTCAGAGGAAGCCTCTCCCTGCATTTGCTGTTTTCCAAGTGCCTACAGCTCAAAATAATCAATATATCAAGGTGGCATATTTTGGGGGTGTATTCTGCTGCTTTGATATCAGCACCTATCTCTATCTATTTATGTATCTATCATCTATCTACCTACCTACCTATTTGTCTACCTATCTATCTATATAGAGCTGCCAATTTTTGGAAGGAAGTTTTAAACATAGCCATTCTCTGGCCTTATTTTCTTGTTAGCTAAAAGGCCCTTATAATTGCCGCTGCAAGCTTGTATCCAGTTAATTTAAATCTCATTTAAGCCCATTATGGTTTTCTCCAGATAGCTCTGCGATGATGTTATGGGGGATTGTTTTCTCTCCAAAACCTCTGTGATATCGCCCCACCGGCGTGCTCTTTCTGAGGAGTCTCAGCTTGGGTTTGTACCCCGTGGAGTGTGAGCCACCCTTCCCATGAGGGGTCTGAGACAGAATGATGGCATCTGAATTGCAAAGCACTGGCTTATGGCCCCATTTCTGAGACGGAATGTCACTGCTGCCTTCTAATGATAGCATCTGAATTGCAAAGCACTGGCTTATGGCCCCATTTATAACCCCAGTTTTAGAAACTGCTTCTATGGCTAAGAAAGACTTTTTTAAAGGATGCGATAAAAGGGACGACTATGTTAACAAAAAACTGGAAAATCTGCTTTAGGCAACTTGGAGATGTGATACTCGCATGAACTTGACATTTTGACAGCGGTGTCCTCCTGCCAGTCAGTGAATATGAAATTCTATGATGAGAATCAATTTGCTGAATAGACAGATCTAACATGGGGTAGAGAGAATTATGGGGTCTTGTGAGTGAAACCGATCTAAATTCAAAGACTATCTGTAATAACGGGCACTCTGGCACATGGCAGAGGCTCAAGTATGTTTGTTGAATTCCTGTTTTCTAATTTCAGCTTTGCAAGCCTCAGTTTCTGCATCTTCATGTTGGAGATAATATCAACTTCACTTGGTTGTTGTGAGCACTAAACACACCCACATCTGAAAATATTAGAGCAGCACCTGGCATTAAATAATTACACAATGGACACATAATGATCTATACTAGTAATTCCATTTGGGCATCTCATTAGAACTAATTTGTGTATCCACTCTTCTTTAACCCATGCATAGGTTTATCAGCTACTCATTCTTTATGTTTATTGCTCCAACCGCATGCTATACTTATTGATATCTTTATACTTTTGCTTGTGATGTGTCTCCATAAAAATGTCTCCTCCCCCACTCCCCATTCCTTTTTTGGCCACTTAGACCTTACTCATCACTCCAGAACAATTTCAAATCTCACTTTGTTCATGAAGCCTTCCCCATGTTCTCTTTCTCTGCTCTGTTTTACTTATAATGCACTCAGCTTAATTAAATATATTATTATATTTTATCTGATTTATAATCCTATGTCTATTTCTTGTATGTAAATCTCTCCACTCAGAGAGATAACAGACTCTTTGGGGAAAGTGACCATCTATTAACATTTTTCTTCCTCTAGAGTGACTTTCAAAGATATGTAATATTTGTTCAAACATTATATTAGTTAATTCATATGTACATAATCTAACTGGCATACTTCTTCTGGTTTCTTTTCAGTCTAACAGGGTATCATTGCAAGGCTCTTCCAAACACGACTCTTGTCATTGTCATCCTTCCTATTCACAAAGTTCGGATGATTCCCGACTACATTCAGAATAAACATTAAACTGAGGCCAGAGCCTTAAAATATCCCATAACCTTGACCTTATCTATCTCTCTATCTTTCTTTTTCCTAGGCAATGGGCTTTCTCATGCCCAACTAATACAATGTATTTTCTTATATGACTTTGCTTAGATGCCAACCATCTACACACAATTTCTTCTCCTCATTTTCCAATGATCTAATTCCTTTCTTTTTTTTACTATGAAGCCTTGCCATAGTGCCACTGCCCATGTGACATTTTGTAATGTCTATAAGAATGTCTTATTAACTCATTGGACACTTAGGATCATTACCACTATCATCTTGATCATCATGGTAATATTCATTGAGTACTAATTTGTGCAAGGAACTAATACACACTTTGGGCTGTCTCATTTCATTGTATTTCCTATCCTGTATCTATCTTGTATTTAAACTTGACTTTAGGCTTCTTGAAATCATGGGTCATATTTTACATTCTCAGAATTAACAAGTGTTGGACGTGTCTTAGGTTTTTAATTGTGTGTCAGTGTTGTCATTAGTGATCATATATTCATATTTGTTTAATGGATGTTTATGAATTGAAAACATTTATGGACCCTCCCCACCTCCACACAATAAGCTCATTCATGTATAGTGAGTTTATAAAATACCTTAAAGAAAATCAATTTATGTTCATTGAAATTCTTGTCATCATTTGAGTTCTCTTTTTGTGTTTTGTCCTGAAGTGAGACCTAAATTTTATCTGTCAGTTTCTCCGGTTCCTGCATCATTCCACAAGATTAGAAGTAGCTTCATATATCAACCATTTGATTAAAAAGATAGTAGTGACCTTGATCAGTATAAAAATAAATGAGCTATATATTAAAGGCTGTAAACACATCATCTGTGGCCTAGAGGAATGGAAGACAGAGTGGGAAAAATATCTTTGATGTTCTTTAAGTTTTATAGTGACTCAGGATAAACCCAAACTGGTAAAATCACCAACCTTGCAAACACAGGGATGAAACCTAAAATATTACCAAGACAAATGAACGTGGTATAACTTACATATTATTAAAAAGGTAATATCAATTTGTGTGTGTGTGTGTGTGTGTGTGTATATATATATATATATTTCTTCCTAGACTAATAGTTACATAAGAATTACATAAATTTTAATAAAAGAAACTTAGGCCTCTTTCTCTTTTCCTAAAAGTGACTCAAAACAAATTCTCCAAACTTAATGTGGCCGCAAGCTGTGTAATTATTTTCAAATCACATACACAGCCTAGTTGGTCTCTCTTTTAAATGCAAATAAAAGTCCAAGCAAAAAGCTTTAAAAGATATTCCTTCCAGCAGTAGGCCATTTTTATGGTCACTGCCCTTCTGGAAAATAAAAATAGATGCAAGATTGAGTTATTGGAATCTGTGGAAAGAAAGCTGTGCAGACAGACTCAGGCCCTAAGAATTGGTGTCAAGATTACTTTAAAGTGGCAATATTTGAGCTACAGAAGATCAGAAAAAAATCTTATCTGCCTAAGTTGAGATTCTAGAAAATACAACTGCTATGAATTTCCACCCAAGGACATTTCTTGCATATTCAGCTGCCTTGAAAAGAGACTGCTCATTCTCATTAGTACCTAAAAACAAACAAAGAAACAAAAAACAAACACACACTCGCACACACACACACACACACAACAAACCCCAGTAGAATTGCTGTAGGCAGTTAGTCAGACATGAGCAGAGCAGGAGGATGGGCCCCGAGCTGCCCTTTCCTCCCATAGCACATCCATGGTCTTAATGTTTGGACCACTTGACCTTTCTTCCCTAGAGATAACATCTAGGCCTCTGTTGGATTTCAGCTCCAGGCCCAGATAAGCAACAAAACCAGCCATGGTTGACCTCAGGACCAGCTTCATGGGGCCCCCTGCCCTGGTGCCGGCCAATTAATCAGTGGAGACCTAGACCCTGAAAAGACACACCTGAAAAACTGCTGAATATTTTATTAAGATCTTTCCCTGCAACCACCCCTAAAACCTCTGCCCTCAAAATCCTTCGGATGGAGGACCCGGAACGCTCTCCCTCCGGGAGCACGCCTGTGCTTTTCCCTTTCCCTCTTCTCTCCCCTCCCCAGGCACTTCACCATTCGCTTCCTCACTCCCAAGCTCCAAGGGCCCTTCCTTGACCCCTAGAACTTGTTTGCTTAGCCCATTTCTCCTAGGAATTACTTTCTCTACCTCTGTAATTTACCCAATAAATGTTCTCTTACAGTTTGGGTCTGAACTTTGAATTCTTCCCTAGCCAGAACCCAAGTACCGAGGTTGCTGAACCCAGGTTTAGTCTGACCCCCCTGGTCAGACAAATGGTGTCACCCCACCATCTACAACAGAATCTTCCACACTCTCCTTTTGGAGGCCCCCAAACCCTCTTATGTTAAGTTGACATGTGTACCTACACCTTTACCTACGGCTACTTCACAACATACTCCTGTGGAGCAACTCCCCTGGGCATGTGTACATAAACCTCCTTTTTCCTCCTCTTAATCTGTCTGTTGTCATTAATTTGAAGACCCCCCAACTCCTGGACTGAAGGTGAAAGAAGAAAAACGAAGTTTTTCCTCCCAAAAGAGTTGTCCTCATACACTTTGGCTTTGTTAGTGCAACAGCGGGAAACTGCAATCAAGTGCAGTTCTCCCTGCAGTTAATCTGTCTGTTGTCATTGATTTGTAGACCCCCCAACTCCTGGACTGAAGGTGAAAGAGGAAAAAGGAAGAAGTTTTTCCTCCCAACAGAGTTGTCCTCATACACTTTGGCTTTGTTAGTGCGACAGCGGGAAACTGCAATCAAGTGCAGTTCTCCCTGCAATAAATTATCTTCACTGTGTCGGTAAGGATATCTGGAACCTTATTTCCAGTATGAATTATGGGTCACCAGAGTTGAAACATACTATCCCTCTCCTTGTGTGAAGGACGTGAGACCTTGACACGTTTATGTGATTGACTTAATGACGCCTGGCAGGATTAAAAGATTTAGAATGTATACCGAGTTCTTCTAAATCTGAGGCCATCATAACTAAGGTTTCAGTCTAACTAAAAGCAAGCCAGACTTGGATTGGGGAAGGGGGCATAGAGATGTGCTGGGAACAGGCGGCTCCCTCAATAGAGCACTGTTTCCATTTTAACAAGGAAAATGTTGACTAAGACTTCCCACCTGCATAGTCTAGGACTTCCCACCCCATTGGTGATAAAGTTTTGAAACCTAAAGGAATACATGCCCTTCATTAATAGAAACAATGCTGTGTTACTGACTCTCAGACCTCAGGATACGTGGTGTGGTCACAGCACACAGGCTAATTTGAGAAAAAGGAGGTGCAGTGGGGAAAAAAATTACACCCAATTTAAATGGAAAGCTGTACCGATTTTTAAAACATCTTGCATGCATTATTTATAATGGCTTCTGGGGAGAATTTTTATTCACATATTTCTTCCCACTTTATTAGAGCAACACATTTTAAATAATCCCATGAAACTAATCTAGCCAGCTTTCCTGTGATAGAATGCTTGTAATTCATCACGCTACCTGTGTTTATGATGTTTATCGGCATGATAAGCCATGTAAGAGTAATTACCATATCAATTTTATATATCCAGTCCCAGTTTTTACTTGATGCTGTCTTAATAAATTCTGGTACTTACAGTCACGTCAAAAGGGACAACTGAAATGTACTTCTGCGCGAAGTAAAACTAATGGCCATTAATGTATCTCAGAGATCCTTTGCCCATCTCTTTTCCTCCAGTAATGTGTTAAGATTTTATTGCAAGTTCTTCCATTTGTTTCCTCACTAAAACACTTTATTTAATCTTCCCTAAGACAAAGCTGGCATGATTGAGAGGAGGAATAGACTAAATGCTAAGTAGAATTAGGATGTGAATTTTCTGGAGTCAGCTATATAGAAACCTATGTGTGAACAGATTGGCTACAAAATATACCAAGCAACCCATCAGCATTCCTTGTCAGTGCTATTGCTTCTTCATGGTTCCTCAACCAATGGATTTTGGCTTCTTAAAAACTGAGTCAGCCCAGGGTTTAGTTTGACAATGATATCACCCCAACTATTGAGTAACAAAACCACTGGACCAAATGTTTTTCTATTTTTTTCTTCTTTGGGTTTTATAAATGAAAATAATATTGCTCTTCATTTGAACTAATTTGCTTTATGAAGGAAACCAATTGGTCTCTCATAAGCTCTTTCCTTACTACCAAAGCAACAGGATAGCAAGATATTAGTACTAACATTTAAAAGAAAATGTTAAATCTAGGTGACTACAATAATTTTGTTCTTATTTTTTTATTGCAAAAAATGTAACCAACAAATAGGGGAGGTATTTTACCTCTTCTCCTTTTCCCTCAGACATACAAAGTACTCTAGGATACTAAGGAACAAGATGATTGACTTTTACCAAAAATTTTATCAAAAATTATTTTACCAAATAATTTTGTTTTTGTTAATCCTCCCCCGAGAATATTTTTCCATTGATTTTTAGGGAGAGTGAAAGAGACACAAAAAGACACAGAGAACCATCGAGTAAAGGAAATACATCGATTGGTTGCTCCTGCACAAGCCCCAACCAGGGCCCGGGCTGAGGAAGAGCCTGTAACCAAGGTACGTGCCCTTGAACAGAATCTATCCCTGGACCCTTTGGTCTTCAGGCTGACGCAGACCAAACTGAGCCAAACTGGCTAGATCCAGAATAAACTTTTATCATCTGCAATCATCAACTCCTTAGCACTAGAAAATCCTAGAAAGGACATTGAATAGATTTCAAATGAGGGTGTTTGTAATTAAGCAGTTTCTGCATGCCTTCTTGATGGTATCATTTTAACCAATAAATGGTTGCTGCTATATTTTACCAACGTAAGGATGGGCAGAGGAAGAGTTCGCTGGACGGTTCAGAAAGTGTTGCCTGTCAGGGAAGGTCCTCACTGTTAGACAACGGGACCAATAAGCCCCTAAAATTGCACTTATATGTCCCCTTGCTCTCATTGATTATGTAGGAGGAATAATTTCCCCACTATCCTTCTTGACTTAGCATCCTATAATAAAGACAGATTAACAAGAAAAAGCCAATAAAAGTGTATTAACATTTATATCTCTTGTATACTTGGGAGAGATCCAGGGGAAAATAAGTAATGCAAAGTAGTAGCTTAGAACTCTGGCTTATATTGCATTTGCAGCAAAGAACAATAACATTTTGTGGAGAAATCACAGAACAAAGTGTTATCAATTGGGGTTACCAACTGGGACTTCGGTTCTTCTTGTCAATGCAGAAAATATTTTAAGGTCAATGAAAATGAAAGGAAAGCAAGCAATAATTTATTGATCGCAGCAAAAATATACTTAGGAGAGCGAAACAAGGGAGGGCATGGCAGAAGCAACAGGAGAGCCTGGGCTGGGCTGCTTTAGCTCACTGGGAAGTCAGAGAAAAGGGGGCCTTGGAGACAGGGTCAGGATGGGCTGCTGCTGCTCCCCTGGTTGCAATTTCATGGGGTCCCTTACAAGTTGGGAGATATGTGCCTGTGGGGGAAGGAGAGGGAAGGAGGGAATGGCATGGGCATGCTCCTTGGAGGGAGAGCTCAAGCTGGGTCCTTTGTCCTGAGCATATTTATCTCCCTTGCAGGTGGGAATCTTAGGGGAGGTCTCCGGGAAGGGTCTCAATAGACTATTCGTCAGCTTTCCAGGTGTGCTCTTTAAGGGTCCTGGTTTCCACTGATTGGTCAGTGCCAGGACAGGGGTCATTAGTCAATGTAGCTGATTCTGAGGCAGCCAAGGTGTCACTTGTCTGGTTTTGCTGGTTTTCTGAACTGGAGCTGAGATACAACTGAGGCCTAGATGTTATCTTTAGGGAGGAAAGGGTAAGGGGGTGCCTGGCCAGTGATATGAAAGATCAGGGGGTCCAAACCACGTGACCAGTGATATGCCAGGGGAAGATAGGTTACCCTGGGGGTGAGGTTCTTGTTTCCCCAGTTTTGCCCCTTGCTAGGTATCCAGGGCTTTCTGCCCTGGTGAGTTTCTGTACGGCCGATCGGATGACTGGACACTTAGCATATTAGGCTTTTATTATATAGGCTTAGAGCTAAGATATATCTTTCAATGTGAACATTGCGGGGAGGAAGAGGGCTTAATTAGAATTGGGCAGGGACCCTGATATTGCAGTTTAGCATTGCTAGAACATTCAAGGCTAGGATTCAGGGAGAGAGGTTCAGAACAAGTCCTAGGGCACAACTGCCTATGATGTATTGTACTGAAGAGTTGGACATTTCTGTAAATAAGGAAGTTTCTGTTATGAGCAATAAAGTTATGCGCCTGGGCAAGGGACTCAGAATAGTAAAGTTATGCTGATGAAGACAATAGAATAGTAAAGTCATATTACTGTAGACAGTTAGTTCTGTGAGTGAAGGTGTTTGGTTTCCCAGTGTCCAAACTGCATGTGGGTCTAGCTGGTTTTAGCTCTCAGCATCTTTTGGCCTAAAAACGATGACCTAATATGACTATATAGAGATGATTTTTAAATCACTTAAAATAATAAACATTCATTTCAGATGATAAAAATAAATTAATTAAAAATTAAAAGAAACGTTCAAATATAAAATGACTTTAAAAAACTCCAATAAATATGTTTTCTATCGCTATTCTCCCAGCTATTTTAAAAGAAGATGATCTTTATATGCAAGTCCTTCATTAATGAGAAAACACATTCTGAACTCACTTAGGTTTTCCTCCTTGTTTCTGGAGAGGCCTCTCTCTGCTTTTTGCTTTTACCTTGCCGAGCAGCTTCTACCCTGGAGCTTTATTCCTTGGCGTTATTGGTAACACCCTCCTTCAGATTTTCTTTCTGGCACATCTCTGCTCTTTGGGGTGGAGGCATCAGCTTAGCTCTCCTCTTTCCTAGTATTTCCTTCTGCTCCACCCAATAGCATTAATATACCTTGCTTTCTGTAACCTGGATTTTAAAGGATTTGATAATTTAGGGTCACACATACTTTTAATATTGCTTATTAACTTCTTTATAGGGATGTTATATTTTGAATCTGAGAATAGGATTCAATTGTATGTAGATACTAAATGCTCTATAAATGTGAATTATAGCATAGCTTTTCAGAGAACAGAAGTGTAACTATTGTGTGAAATACACCATACCATCGTGTAGCTAGAAGGAACTTTGTTGGGAATAAATTGTCTTTTATGATATTTTGATTGTCTCTTCTGTTCAGTGAGCCATCTGTTATGCTCATTGTTTCTCTTTCTATTTTTCTTCCCTCTGCTGTGCATTTCCCAGTTTCTGGGTCCTCTTACTCAGGCACCGGCCTGTTGGCTTCTCCATGGTACCATATCGGCAGCAGGTCAAAATGAGCAAGGGTCGGGACATTTTCTTCTAGGGGGCTATTGTTTCCGATTAGAATTTCAGCGGGAACAGAAGCATTGCAATTCAATGAGCCACAAGGGAAGGGTTGGGTCCTTTTTGTCTGAGAATTGCTGCCATCCTCCCTCCCAGAAGGGTTGGCCACACTCAGAACACAACACTCTTCACACTGAAGTAAGTAACACTGCAGCTTTTGAGCCATAAGAGGAAAACTCATTATCTACAGAGTGTGAGACTCTCATGCAGGAAGTCACGGAGGAAAGCTCGAGCAATTTAGACTCAAGTGTCATTCAGAGTATACTTATTGCCCAAATGGAGTTTCCCCTTCCCTGGGTAAATGCACAAGCACGTTACATGAGGAGGGAGGGAGGTGGGAAGGGGGAGAGAGAGAGAGAGAAACCACCTCATGCATGAAATATTTTCTGCAAAGCAAAAACAATGACAAGATTGGATCTATAAGAAAAGTGCCTGTTGAAGCAACACCTCATGCATGATAATACTTCCTGCAAAGCAAAAAGAATGCCAAGATTGGATCTATAAGAAAAGTGCCTGTTGAAGCAAAATGGCACCTCGCCAAAGTTCAACAGGTAAAGAAGACTTCATTCAACACTATTGCAACAGGAGAGAGATGCCTATTGGTTTAATTCTGCTGAAACAAAATGCTGGAGAAGTGTTTTTTTTTAAATGTTTTTATTGATTTCAGAGAGGAAGGGAGAAGGGGAGAGAGATAGAAACATCAGTGATGAGAGAAAGTCATTGATTGTCTGTCTCCTGCACACCCCTACTGGGGATCGGGCCTGCAACCCGGGTATGTGCCCTGACTGTGACCTGATGGTTCATGGGTTGTCGCTCAACCATTGAGCAATACCGGCCAGGCTGGAGAGTTTTTAAGAGCTGAGGTGAATGGGATCATAGGCCATCTGTGTTTGCTAACTGGCCTTATCCATAGGAAAACTAAGCTTTCTCTTATCTTCATGACAGGAGATAGTTCTACAATGCAAGCAAGGGGCCCACCCCCCTATGGAGACTGGGAGATAGGAGTGCTGTCTACACTGATGATTATATTTCAAAGAGATGGTGTCCACATCCTTGGGAAAGGGGTGTCTAGGTTTGTAAAACTGGCAAGGGGCTTGTGTGAAGATATATATCCATGTCAAAAGAGCAGAGAAGGAATTGACAAGTTTTCTAAAGTAAATGCTCTAAGGAAGAGGTCAGGGGCTTAGAAGTGGGAGAAGCTTGTTGGAAGTGGGGTCAAGGGGAGAAAAGGAGTCAGGCCACCTGTCACTTTCCTGGCAGCACCTCCCACACCCCTCTCTGAGCTTCCTCACAGAAAGAAGGGCATCTGCCTTGCCATCATTCTGCATGTGCTGTGGCATACTTCACGTTCATGAGGTAGGCTTATCTGTATGGAGTTGAGTGGAAGCTTCTGGGGCCTCTACTGCCACCAACCTGTCCTTTGTGACCTTAAATTCTTTCTTTTATTTGTTTATTCTCTTGGGTTAATCCTCATTTTTACCTCGGGGTTCTTTTTGTGAACAAACATATATTTGATTATACATATAACATATGTATATATATATTTATCCTATATTATATCTTTATGAATGAATGAATTTGTTTATTTTCTCTATGAAAAAAGTTTAAGAATAGCCTCCTAGACTTAGAACTTAGGGCATAAAGAAAATTCAAGAGGTACGGGGGGAAGGGGAAATAGTATTTGTTGTAGTAGTTACTGGGAATCAGGCACAGTGTTAAGATCTCTACTGTTTCCTAGTTAATGACAATGACTCTGTGAAGGATGATAGTTCGCATTTCATGTATAAGTGAACCCAGAAGCTTGATGCCCCTTAACAAAGCCGTACAGCTCGTCAGTGGTGGAGTGGGACTCTCCCACAAGGCTCTCAGAAGCAGTCTGCTGCCTCCAGTTTTGACGTTTGACCACTGACGGCTTTGAGGCACTGCCTTCCTCCTTTTCTTTTTACCCCACCTCTGAGCAAGTTAATGTAAAGGGTGAATCAAACCACACAAGGTCCTGCCCCCCAAGCAGGGCACCCCTGGTCAAACCCCACAACCATAATAACTACCAAAGCTATTCCCCTCTCCCTTCTCTCAAGCTGCTCCCAACCAGATTGAGTGCCTGCCCTGTGCTACTGGAAAATAATCCCATTAGGTGAATAATTAGACTCTTTGTACCCTCTTTGTGATGTATGATCTCATCGATTTTGACATGGGAATCAATTTTGGGTGTGGGATTGATCCCTTCCTCTGCAGGCAGGCCAACCACAAAGCAGAAAGGCAATGCAAAACAGAAAGGAGAGGTGGGGCCATGTGTATGTACACACACACACACACACACACACACACGCCATACTGCAGTGGCCAAGATTCTACGTGTGCCTTAGCTGCAGAGCCCCTCCCATGCCATAAATATTTCTCAGAGAAAATGGGGAAAAGTCATGTGAAATAGAACTGGTTGAAACATTAATTTGCACTAATTCTGTGTGTTTGAATTTGGTTCATCTTCCTTCCCATGTGCTTTTGGTTCTTACAATTATAAATTGAGGTCATGTGGGATAGCATGAACCAAAGTAAACCTTATTGCAATTAGGACTGTTTAAATGGTTTAAAGCCTGCTTCTCCATTCTCTTTTCTGTTTTTATGAATATAATGAATTTTTAAAAAAAACTAGAGAAACCGTTGCTGAGCTAGAAGGCAAATGCTATGTTGCAATAGTGGAGGCAGACCATCTCATGCATCATCTGAGAGACTGAGTCAAAGAATCATCCTTGTGGGTAGTGAACATCTGCTTTATGTAGCCTCCCCTTCTCCAGTTCTCTGATAACAGAACTGACTTCTTTTAAGGAAGATATTCCTTATGTTGCAACAGAGATAAGTTCTTCAAGTTCATAAAAATCTTCCCCAGATGCAGGGATGGACATAGAGGCCAGGGTTGGCCCTTAAAAACACTTTACCCTCCTGAATCTAGCAGTGGGTTTTTAAATGGGCACATGTCTCAATTCAGGCCCACGTAACACTTCCCCAGGAATTTTTTTCTGCCAGAACCTTCACAATAAGGGTGTCGTTCACTGGGATTGTGAGGCCGGTAGGATGTGATAAAAGGGTCTGTCACGGGTGGTTGTTCAAAGGTGATTGCTCTTACTACCTGAGAGTAGATTCATTGAGAGATAGAAAAAGACACAGGGCTCTAATTCCTGAAGATATAATTCCCGAAGCCAGTTATCTTTGAAAGTTTCAGTTAACATAAGTCAATGACTTTCCCTTTTCTTCCTAAGCGAGTTTGAGCTGAGTTTCTGTTACTTGTGATCCCAAGTCTACACAGTATGTGTATAAATACATTGCACCATGAAAGAGGTACTAGGTGAAGTGATTGAATAATTTATTGTCCAAAGAAGGACACTTTGGAACACTATTCATACTTATACAGGGAAACATGTTATACTGGAACTGTTCCCGGCAAACCAGGACATATGTTAACTCCAACAATTAGGGCTTTACTGTACCATATTACATAGAGTCTAAACCATGTAGTAGCTTCCTCTATGCTCAGATTTTTGTAAGGTATATTTCATATCTGTGGAAACAGCCTATAAACATAAATGCCACTGGGAGGTTGTGTGCCTAAGCCTTAGCCCTCTACCCACCATTTGTAAAATGAGGAGTTCGGATGAGAAAATTTAGAGTTTCAAAATTTCATACTCAGAATTCAAAGACAACACATCTCAGGGAGTTAGGATTCAGAGTACAGGCCAGCCTCCATCTATCCTCAGTGGTTGCTTGGAAAGTTGCGTTGAGAAGGGCAATAGACTGAATAATGGTTCCCAAAGACCTCCATGACCTAATTCCTGGAAACTGCATCTAATCTTATATGATAAAAGGAACTTTGCATAGGTGATTACATGGACATTCTTCAGATGGGGCGATTACCCTGAATTATCTGAGTAAACACTAACTGTAATGTATTCTTGTAAGAGACAGGCTGATGTAACTACGGAAGAGGCAGGTATGTGGCCACGCTGTTGGCCTTGAAGGTGGGGGAAGGGGCCACACACCACCATATGCAAGGAATGCAGCGCCAGAACCTCACAAAGGTAAGGTTTCTGACAGACTATAGCTCTGCCAATCTTCTGATTTTAGACATCTGACCAGAACTCTAAGAAATAAATTGTATTATTTTAAGCCTCTGAATTGGTAGTAGGTTGTGACAGCATCATAGGTGAATAATCCAAGAATGATGATGAAGTAGTAATGATCTCACCAGGAAATTGGACCAGGATATAGATGAGATAGACCCTTCTGAATGTATGGTGGTGATTGCTTTATTGTCCCCTCGCTGCAGTTTCTGACTTCGAGGGCTATAAATCTGAATATGTAAAAATAGCTTTGTAATGAATTGGTATGTTCTGCTTCTATGTGACTATTGCCCCCTTACAGGGAGCCTCTGACATGTGCTGATAGATTGTTCTTCAGCTTTCCTTGTAAGTTATAGTTACAGACAAAAGCAGGCTCGGGGTGCCCATATTCAACATGTATCTCATTTTCATGGTGTTTATTACAAGTGGCTTCTAACTGATGGCATGGATCAGAATCATTTAAGAAGTTTGTAAAAGTGCATGCTTGAATCTCACCCCAATGTACCCAATCAGAGTTTCCATAAGTGTTTATCTTCATATTTTTCCATGGAAATTATAAACAACACAAAAAGTTGAAAACAGGAGTCACTGCCATTGGCTGATGTAATTTGAAACAAACCACAAATAGTGCTTCTTTCATAACACATTTGACATACTTGTGGTTCTGTCTCTGCCCTGATACCCATATTCCAGTGATGGTAAGTATAAGTATAGCTATGCCATGCAAAGGCTCAGAATTTTCCTAAATATGAGATTCATTACCAAAATGCTATTTTAGGAAATTTCCAGTCTGTCTTATGCTGGATGGCATCTCATCAAATTTGATAATTTGATGTAATCTGTTTGCTGATGGGTGAGACAGAAAATATTGCTGCTCTATCTCAATTTATACACACATTAAATTTAATCATATAAAATTACTGTTTTGTAGGTCAAAATATTTGAATGCTGGCAATTCCCTATGGTTTAGCCTGTAAAACAAATTTGTTAGCAAATAAACTCAAATCAAATAATCTAAATTACTTCAGTACTTTTTAAAAAATGAAATTTAATAAGTAGATAAAAAGTATTATAGCTTCCATGTTATTGACAATAATCAAACAGATAAAAAATAAACTGTAAGTTCCAACCCTGTGTAGTATGATCTTTTTTTATTTTAGTCAACCTTTCCCAGACATGAATATAAACCTGAACACATTTATTGAATGTGTGAATGTTACTATTTTATATGGAATGAATAACAATTATACATCATGAATGTTTTGTATGTACTTAAAATTTTGTGTTATGATACATACTGTGAATGAGTTTATTGCATGTACTATTAGGACTGGGCTAGGTGTAGGTGTAGCATGCTAGAAATATTATGGGAACTAGGTTGAGAAGTCTTGGGTTGGAGGCCAGATCTGCCACTTGCATTAATTTTCTCATCTGCAAAATGGGAAAAAGAAAACATTAATATTGACCTCCTAGAATTGCTGTGGGGCTCAAATGAGTTAATGTGTATGCAGGTAATTGTAAATCATAAAACACTGTAGCATAGTGTATATCAAATAAGTACATGCTGAGAATTCACCATCTGTGCAAGAACAGACTAAAGCTGTTTCTAGAGTACTAATTGGGTATGGCTTTTTTCAATTGACAAACAGGACTTGTCCATGCATTAAGAAAGAAGGTCTGCTCTTCCCTAAAGAATATGTAACTAACAAGTATGAGTGATGTGGGTGAAAAAGCAAGGTCTATTCATAAAATAAATAGTAAGGTAAAAACAGTTAGATCAACAAGGGCATTTTAAAAAGAATAGCTGCTTTTTTATTTAAATGATGATTTTAAAATCTTTACTCCTCATTTTCCCCCAAAATTCTTTGTTTTGGGGAGTATAACATTTCATTCAAATGTCCTCATAAGGATATTTTCTTGATGTTGCTTCTAAATGAGCTAGTGAATCAGCTGATGTCAGGAGGTAAAACACACACTGATGTTATAGCTTCTCTATCAAGGATATTACAAGCAGTGCATCTACACCTTTTATTTGTATTGCATCTTAAGAACATTTCCATGCCATTAAAAATTACTTCATGAGTGTAATTAGTGAGACAGAAAGTGATAAACTATCATATGTTTACTTCTTTCACTTCTGTATTCTTTTACTCATTAGCATTTCTCTTTTGAGAAACCAACATATCAGTAGACCTTTTCGATCTATGTGGACATTGCCTGGAAATAGAAGAGCTTAGAGAACTATGAGGATGCTTTGAGAGTGCAAGGGCAGTGGGAGGGCTGCTGAGGCCTCTCAGAGCAAAGGGCATTTAAGTGGAGCCTTGGATAATGAATAAATTCACCCATGTGAGTGTTGGAGTGGTGGATGGGAGGGTGACAGAAAGATGTGCAAGGAAGAGGAAACAGCATGGGCAACGGGGAAAAAGCATGAAACACCACAGCATGTGGAATTGGAACTCTAATCCATTTAGTATTCCTGGAATAGAAAACTTTAAGAGGAGGAATTCGAGGACCCTTTCTAGTAATTCTATGGCAGTGGTTCATTCCCAGTGGATGAACTTCCATTAGTATAACACACCTATCCTCCTACCCTGAACTGCTATTCCTCTTGGGGTGCATAGGGGTGATTGACTTAAGTTTGGAAGGAGAAACTAGAAGTGGATAGCCCTGCTCCCTTCTCTCTGCTCTTGGTTCAGAGCCGGGCTGACTGTAGGGCATCATCTCTTCTCCCTTGTTTTTCTCCATGTCCTGCTTACAGGGGCAGAGCTTGTCCTTAAGTTATGGGTGGGGTCCAGTGGTGGGGAAGTTGGATGCAGTTTTGGGGGGAGTAGGGGCTTATTAAATGTTTAGTTATTAGAATGTGTAAGATGGCATACATTTTGAGGAATAATTAGGGAGAATTTTAGGGAGCAAAATATATAGTGTCGAGTTGTTGGGTAGGACCCAGTGCCCTAGATTTAGGCCCTGAACTTTATTGTTGGGGTCTTGGTCTGTGTGGAAGCTTGCATTAGTCTACAAGTCATCTTTTGACTGTCCTACAGTTGGATTTTAATCCTTGCAGGCTGCGAAAGAGACTTTGGTTTTGGTCCTAAGGGATTTTGACCTGGATGGCTGATCAGATTGAAACTTTTTCCCCCACAAGCAGATGACTCTGTAAATTTTCATCAATGCTGATTCCCCTCTCAAAAAGGCATACACTTTGCCCAAGCATTACTTGGTAAGGGGTGTGGATTAACTGAGCAATTCACACTGGGCATGATACCAAAATCGTAACAAAGTGCACAATAAATTTTAGAAGTTGTGGTAGTTGTATTTATTTCGATAACTCAATCCCTTCCATTAGATGGAGACTTGATCACTTAAACTAAATTCCTGTCACTCTAACCTAATTTGTGTCTGCTGGACTACAGTTTGAGCACATGATATCTATCACTAAATGTACCTTGTTGAATGTACCATAACATGCTGAGACCCGACTCTAAGGATTAGGATATAATACAAACTGATTGGACAAAATTGATGTATTGAATACTAGACCAGAATAAGAACCCATTTATTGATGTTTCTAATTTTTATATGGATTTATGGACCTTTTCAAAGAGTTAAAGTTTTAAATTGAAAGCAGACGTCTGCAAAAATTCTAAATATACACTTGATTTTTCATTACATTTTAAATTCTAGAATGTCTTTTTTAAAAGACAGCTCATTAAAATTGCTTAAATAATAGGATAATGACAAAATATATAGGTAATGTATCAGAATTATAGTTCAGTGGACACTTATCACCCAGTTTATGAAATAGAAATTTAACACTACCTTTAAAACCCTAATGAGTCTCTGAATTTTTGTGTATATTTTTGCCTCTCATTAAAATTTTTTCATATGTTTATCCTTGAGTAAACGTGAAATATCTAGGCTTTGTCTATTGACTAGCAAAGCCACCTCTGCCAAAGTTCAAGTGTTCATTTGCACGTGGGAAAGTGGGATGGATAGTCTGACGCTCTATTGTACGCCCTTGGTCAACTTGTCTTTCAGTTCTAGTTCCACAGTGCAGTTTTAGTTATTATAGCTTTTTATATTTTAACAATTTTTTTTTATTTTTTGGTTCTTTTCCTCAGCATCCCAGTATAATGTCTCAGTGTTTCCTTTCATGACACTGAATCTATTTTTTAAAGGTCAGTTCTGCTTTATTTAGCATCCAATACATACTTTAAGTCAGCTATTGCAATTTTAGTTTTCTTACAAATTTTTTAGTCTCACCTCGTCATCTTATTCCACAATTTCCTTGTGAGAAGAAATGGATCGCATAGCATATACACACAAATATCTGCTAGAAACAAATAAAGAGCAGTTTTAATGCAAAGAACATTAAGACATCGCCACTCCCAAACATGTGGATGTATTCTAGTTAGGATGCCTTGCCAAACATCTGCTACTACCATGTTCTGATTCCAGTAATAAATCCTTATCAGGGGTCTGTGTTCCTAAGGAGTCCTTTGGGAGCTATATCACATCGGTTGTGAAATAAGCCGTCCCAAAACTTAGTGACTTAAGACAACATTTATTACACTTGCTATTGGGTGGGTCAGAAATTGGAGCTGGGCTTAGAATGATCATCTGCTTGCCTCAGCTCACTCGCTGGACTGCAGGCAGTGCCAGGTCAGCTGGGGATGGCTGGTCTGGCACAGTGTCATGGGGGCAGCTCCCCTCTGCTCATCACCCTGAGGCCAGCTTGGGTTGTTCATGTGGCCGCAGAGCAGGTTTCTAGGCGAAAGCTGAAGTGTGCAAGGGCTCTTGAGTCTCAGGCTTGGAATTGGCACCACATGGCTTCCACTCCTTCCCATGGGCCAAAGCAAGTCACAAGACCAGCCAGATTCAAGGGGAGGGAGAGGAGACTCTACCTCTTCATGGCAGGAAGGCGAAGTCACATGGCAAAGGGCATAGATACAGAAAGGCGTCTGGGATTGTGGCCATTGTTTTATTCTATCACAGACAGCGTTCTGCTTCTCCAGTATTGATGTTCATTTTGAATAGGTGCCATGTTGCTATTTATTTCTCTCTGTTTATTATTAAGGTGGGAAAGGTCCAGGTAAAGCTGTTTGGGCGTATTGTAAAGTGTGTTTAAATTGCCTTTGCTCTGCTCACAGCCTAACTGATCATCAACCTAACAGAACCCCAATGTCTTCACAATATTCTCTCCTTGAGAAGCCTGGTTTTTCTTGTGCGATGAGAAATTTCTCCTGATGTTTCTATTCCTATTTTGCTAAGAAGCTGAGAGAGCCTTCATTCGGAATTGCTAGCCATTTAAAACTGGTGGACTTGGGTTGATATCCAGATGTGCTATTTCTTATTCCAGATCAGAAGGTTATAGGTTAGGTTCACGCGTTCTTGCAGTGACTGCCACAATACCGTGTTGTGTGTGACCACTGCTCACTGGAACTTAATTTCCTGACAAGTTACCTGACAGGCAAAACCAGGATTTCTTGAGTTCAATTTCTCACCAGATAATTCATCTTGGTCCCATGCTCCTTGCTACCTGCATGGAGACCTGCCCTTGTTTCTGAGCTGGCGGTGTCTGCACTGGGTCTTGTCTACTCTTGTGTACCCACATCCATCAGGCTGTCACCATAGACACCCACATTTACATAACTAATGGCAATCCTGCTCCGTGTCATTGCAGTGAGTGCTATGACTAGAGATCTCATTCACACACTGGTGACCTTCCAAATCTCACTTCTGTTCATTTGATCTGTAGGTCCCTCAAGTTCAAGCTGCCACGTTCTTGCCTGTTCAGAGAATTACCCGAAAGACTGGCCCGTGCCAGTGTCTACTCTCTGATTTTTTCTTTATTTTTGCATTTATTCATTAGCTCAGCTGTTTTTTTCACTTATGTTATTGATGTAGCAATGTTTGCTCTGATATTATAGCATCCTTGTGGCCTCACTCTGTTTACCACAGAAGCAATGGAAACCCATGCTGTTTGGATCAGATTACTTTGCTATGGTTCCCATGAGGGTGCAGTACCCACACTGAGCCACCGAATTGTCTGTTTTATGGAACTGATTAATCATTCAAGGTAAACTTCCATTTCTTTTAGGGAAATGAATGGATTTTTGCTTATTTTTCCCCAAAAGTGAATTAATTGAATTACTGGTTATTTGACTGGATTGATTGAAAAAGTTTGGTGTTTTTTTTTTTTAATTTTAAACGTCTCTGGTTTCCCATTTTATCAATATTATTCAGAAAAGCCTAGGTTGCAGTCATTCTGAGGACTAGATGGGTTTTATTTACCAGTTAGAAGGTCATTGCTTCTTCTAATTAGCATTTTTTTTACCCCCATGAAATGTGCCTGCCAGTGAAGCACAGGGTGTTGAACAAGGACTCCGGAGTCAGGCTCCTGATTCTGTCTCTATTCGTTCACCTGTAAACCATCAGTAATATCTACTCATAGAGCCTCAGGGGATGAACATATGTGAAGCGCCGAGAACCGTGTGTGGCAGAGAGAAAGCACTCCGTAAACTCAGTAAATTCTAGCTGCCTTTCCTATTTCCATCCTCTAAATGGTGTGCCGTAAATCAACACCCAGGAAAAGATGTCCACGTTGACCTCACTAAAAGCCACAGCTCTCTGGGAAGTCTCTGGGTCCCCTTGGCCTGTGTGGCTTCGCTCCAGGCTGCTGAGTTTCACTTTTCTGGCCCGTTTTGGGTTTGCTGTTGGTGGCAGGAACATTGCAAACCCCCATCTGTGTGGAAACATCTGAGCAGTCGGGTTTGCTGTCGCAAGGGCATTGAGAGGTGAAAACACCTGCCAGTCCTAGAGGTGCCCGGCTCAAAGCTGCGCTATGGGCACAGCTGCCTTCTGCCTTCTGCCTTCTACATCAGAGAGGAGAACAGTGTTTTCACTCCTGCTAATAAAACTGATAAACTCAAGATCACACATGTACGACTGCTTCCAGCATCCTCAAAGGCAAGGAAGTCATGGTTTCTTGGGGAAGATACCAGGAAAAGTAACAACAGAATAGACAGAAGGCAAAAATCTCCAGTGTTGATGGAATTATTATAGCCTGAACGTGCTGGCAAGCACACCTCATTAGGAGGACCATGGGTGAGTAGAAGTAGCACAACATCAATGCTTTATAAAAGAAGAGACCATGCAAGTACCACTTGGTACACTTGAACATTGCTTTCCTTCTTTGAGACTGAGTTTCTGTATCTGTAAAGTTAGGGTGCTGATTTGCGATCTCTAAATCCTACTGCTCAGACATTCCTTATTTCCATGATAAAGCACACAGTCTGTGGAAAGGCTTGAGAACAATTGTGGAACCCGTTCAGCATCACTGTTGGCAGAAACCGCGATGAGTATGATTTAGCGGGCTTCCCAGAGCTACTGCAAAACATGTTGAGCCAAATTCCTGGGGCAGCTGAACCGCTGCCTGGCAGTAAGCTAGGCCTGTTTCCAGAACTGCTAAGTGGTTCCTTTGTGACCTGGCTGTGTTAATCCTGAGCTGGCCACTTTGGGAGGGATATTAGCTCATTGATATCTCTGGATCAAGACCAGGTTTGCTTCGGGGGAAGAAATAAACATGGGAAAGAAATATGTTCATCCTTTCAGAACAAGTATATGAATCACTATCTATCACATAAGTATGGGAGATATCAAGATCATATTTTGTCCCTGAAACACAGACATATGTATATACAGGAAGAATTTCTAATACATAATTAGACAATGGGGTAGCTATTAGACCAGTTCTATGTCAGCGTGCTGAAGAATTTAGCTATTAAGTCCACTCTGTGAGATAGAAACCAAAATAACTTGACACTTGTCCTGTGCATGTCTTCTAAAAATAAAAAGCTTCTGCACAGCAAGAGAAACCATCAACAAAACAATAAGAAATTCCACTGCATTGGAGAATATATTGGCCAATGTTATCTCCAATAAGGGTTTAATCTCCAAAATTTACAGGGAACTCATACAACTTAACAAAAGGAAGATAAACAGTCCAATCAAAAAATGGGCAAAGGACTTAGACACTTTTGAAAAAGGACATACAGAAGGCCAAGAGACATATGAAAACATGCTCAAAGTCACTAATCATTCAAAAGATGCAAATTGAAACAACAATGAGGTACCATCTCACACCTGTCAGAATGGCTATCATCAACAAATCAACAAAGGACAGGTGCTAGCAAGGATGTGGAGAAAAAGGAACACTCGTGCACTGCTGGTGGGAATGCAGACTGGTGCAGCCACAGTGGAAAACAGTATGGGGTTTCCTCAAAAAGTTAAAAATGGAACTCCCATTTGACCCAGTGATCCCACTTCTAGGAATATATTCCAAGAAATCAGGAACACCAATGAGAAAGGACATATGCACCCCTATGTGCTCCCTATGTTCATAGCAGCACAATTTATAATAGCTAAGATTTGGAAACAGCCTATGTGCCCATCAGCAGATGAGTGCATTAAAAAACTGGTACATCTACACAATGCAATACTAGGCTGCTATAAAAAAGAAGGAACTTCTACCATTTGCAACTGCATGGATTGACCTGGAGAGCATTATGCAAAGTGAAATAAGCCAGTCAGAGAAAAATAAAAATAATATTTTTTATTGGCATGAGCATGACCTAGGATTATTCTCCAGATCTAAAAAGACTGGACTTTCTTTTAAGGAGATAGAGCTTCTGATAATGGTTATGTTAACTTTCAAAAATGGGGCAACCACTTAAGAAGTGACTCAGGGGAAATCTGATTATTTCAAACAGGGACTTGGCAAATACGCAGAGGAAAATTGCCTTTATCTATCTAAGTTTCTCTATGGCTACCACCTTTCCAAACACACACACACACACACACACACACACACACACACACACACACCCCACACAAGCTCAAACACATGTGAATACACAAACATGCATGCACATGTACACATATGTTCACATACATACTTATTTAATTTGCAAAATACTATAGCATCCAAAGCTTATGCTTTGAAGGTAGACAGAATAAACTAAAACATTAAGACTTTGATTTGGTGAGTCTCTTAGCAAATCCAGAATAGCAATATATTTACCTTATAGACTTATTGTAGTACTATCTAAAATAACACATTATATTAATCAGGATGTGTGTGTGTGTGTGTGTGTGTGTGTGTGTGTGTGTAAGGAGAGATTTTTTTTAAAAAAAAATATGTTTTTATTGATTTTTATTATTTATTTTATTTTTTTCTTTATTGATTAAGGTATTACATATGTGTCCTTATACCCCCAATGCCCCCCACCCCCCACTCATGCCCTCACCCCCCTGGTGTCTGTGTCCATTGGTTAGGCTTATATGCATGCATACAAGTCCCTTTATTGATTTTTAGAGAGAGAGGAAAGTTGAGGGAGAGCGAGACAGAAATATTGATGAGAGAGAAAGATCAACTTTGATTGGCTTCCTCCTGCATGCCCCTTGCCAGGGATTGAGCTGAAAACCCAGGCATATGCCCTGACCAGGAATTGAACCTGTGACCTCTGGGTGCATGGGTTGATGCTCAACCACTGAGCAACACCAGCCAAGCGAGAGACATTTATTTTAAGGAACTGGCTCATGTGATTATGGAGGCTTGGCATGAACAAGATCTGCAGGGTAGGCTGACAGGCTGGGGTCCCAGGGAAGAGGTGTGGGTTGAGTCCAAGGACAGTCTTCTGGCAGAATTTCCTCTTGCTCAGGGGAGATCTGTCTTGGTCCTACTAAAGCTTCAACTAATTACGCAAGGCCCACTCAATTATGGAGGATAACCACTTCACCTGAAGTCTAGTGATCTAAATGTTAAATCTCATTTAAAAAATCCTTCACAGATATATTCAGAATAATATTGGACCAAATGCCTGGGCACTATGGCCACCCCCACATTGATACATAGATTAACCGTTATACACAAGTAAAAAACTATGTAACAGTGTGCCTAACACATAACAAATACTCATACGGTATTAGCCATTATTGTTTTAGGTAGTCACAAAGAGCTTTATTCGACAGCAATTTTGTCTCAGACTCTCTGTATGGGACTACCAGAAGAATCAGAACCCAAATGTGTAACTAATTAGAGTTCTTAAACTCCTTGAACTCACAGATTAGAGGAAATTCACACTCCTGTAGCATGAGCCCATGGAGTTGCAGCAGGCTGACCAGGAGAGAACGGAGTCTGGGGTTCCTTTCCTGTTTTTCTGCTGCTAATTACTCTGTGAAGGTTTTAGATGTCCTTTGATGCTAGTTCTCTCTTTTCATTGTCACTCCCCTCAAAATTTTAGACAGAGTTCTCCGAACTGTCTAAAAGGCTTGGCTTTTTAAAAATAGAATTGCACTCATTCAAAAATAGAAGACTAAGGTAATTGGACAAAGTGATGATTAAGTTTTAACAAAATTGGAAATTACCTTGGAAGGCAGCTGTGCTCACCACTACACAACCAATGATAAGCCAGTCAGAGAAAGACAAGTACCTATGATTTCACTAATGTGTGGAATCTAATGAACAAAATAAACTAACAAACAAAATAGAAACAGACTCATTGATACAGATAATAGACTGACAGTTGTCGGAGAGCAAGGGGGTTGGGGGGTTGGATGTAAAAGGTGGATTAAGCAAAGAAAAAAACATTCATAGACACAGACAACAGTGTAGTGATTACAAGAGGAAAAGGAGGGTAGGGGGAGGCAGAAAAGAGTAAAGGGGAAAAATGATGATGGAAGGAGACTTGACTTGGGATGGTGATTACACAATATAATATACAAATGATGTATTATAGAACTGTTCACCTAAAACCTATATAATTTTATTAACCAATGTCACCTCAATCTTATATAATAAAAGGCTAATATGCAAATTGACCAAACAGCAGAATGACCAGTCACTATGACATGCACTGACCACCAGAGGGCAGATGCTCAATGCAGGGGCTGGCGAGTGCAGCGGCAGTTGTGGGAGCCTCTCCCACCTCTGCAGCAGCAGCAGCAGCACTAAGGGTGTCTGGCTGCCGGCTTAGGCTTTCTCCTCAAATTTTGTGCACCGGGCCTCTAGTAAATTTAATTAAAAAAAATTACTTTGGCAATTATGTAGATAACAATTATATTTCTGTTATATCTCACTTAAGTTGAATCATACTAACAACAGCAAAAGCAACCATTAATAGCTAATCTGGTAATTTGAGCTTTTGTTAAGCAATATTCAGTAATCTTCCCAACTCATCAAATCACTTACCAGGCTTCTATTTCTAAGGCAATAGCTGAAAATAGGAAATTAATGATTAACAGGTTTAATCCTAGGCTCTTTTCATTATTATGCAGTGCTCCCCTATATTATTATCTATTTGGTAAAAAATGATGAAAGTGACTATTTTTAAAACAGATAAATATCTTCCTCAAACCATGTCAAGGCCTTTTCATCTGTGTCTACCCAACCATATTAGCAAATTAAAGACAACAATTTACTGTACTGTTAGCATGCCAAGATCTAAATCACTTCATTAAAAAGCAAATTATCAGAACACCTTTGTCCAAATAATCTTTGCTGGTGTGTAGGCTTGACATGAAAAGAAAAATATATTGCTGAATGGTAAATATTCTGTAGATAATGATTTACATATGTAGATAATAGTGTCCAATATGATTTAAGTTCAAGCTTAAATTTATCCCTCAAATGGAATGAAAAGAAAAATTAGAACATAGGTAGTAAGTAGTCACAACAAATAGTAGGGTAATCACAAAATGATCCATTTTTGCAAGCAGAACAAATTTTTAATTGTGTCACTCCTAGATGTTTTGGAAAGATGTGGCAGTATGAGCCATTACTGACTCCTATTCACTCCTATTTATTCTGCCCAGTTTGGTGACTTGTTTGGTCCAGATTGAAGCTCCTACTCAAGGGAGAACCAGCTCAGAGAATTATAATGATGAAGGCCTCCTGGGCTCTAGCAATGGGGCAAGCAGTGTCGTTATGTAGAGCTGCCAGAAATAGAATGAGCCAGAGTATAAGTGTAACTTTATGCTTAAAGAAGAGCTTTGGGGTAACCAGTTTAAAGAAGCCTTATCAATGTGGGGAAGATTGGGGTAAATAACAGAAAATACTTACTAGAAAAGTTAAGATTGAAGGAAGTAATGGTCAAAATGGCTCAATGTGCACTGGTTGGCATGGCTCAATGCTTGAGCATCAAGGTTCCATTCCAGGTCCCATCATATATCTGGGTTGCAGGCTCAATCCCCAGTAGGGGGCATGCAGAAGGCAGCCAATCATTGATGTTTCTATCCATCTCCCTTCCTCTTTT
>NW_005367952.1:93908-157077 GCF_000412655.1 Myotis brandtii
AGGGGTTAAAAGGTTCTACATCTAAAGTGTTTTGGGTACCACTATTTTGAAGTTGAAGTTCAGGAGTTAAGTGTGCAATGTCAGATCAGACAGTGGGAGCCTAATCTTAATTTATACTTACAACTTTGAAGACCATTAGTATTGGTTACAAGATTTCATCAACATATAGTCCAGAGAGACACTGCATTTTTGTGATTTTTCTTCTCTGGTATTACACAAACAGTAATAGCTAACATTTAATATACACACATTAATTTGCTAAAGCTGTTCTTAGCACTCTGTGTGTATTTTCTTATGTCAACATCACAACAGGCCCTCAAGGTAGGTAATATTATTATCTGCACTAAACAGTTGAGGAAATAGAGGTGTAGAGAAGTTGAAAACCCACCTAAGTTAAAAAAATTGCCCAAGTGCAAGGACAAGTTAACATAGTGAACTCTTTACAGGTGTGTGTCTTATTACATTTTGTATACACATTGCTTAACTTAGAATATGCCTGAATTCTTGAATGCATAATTAATGAATGTATAAGTAAGTGAAAGACAGTCCATTACAATACAATATGTTGGCCCCGTGTCTTCAAGATTCTTAATAAATGATTTTACCATGATATTGGTATTAATAGCTAGAATTTTTTTTACCTGAATGTTATAATATGATGCACATTTGAAGTAACTGGGTAAATCGAGCATATACTAAACTACTTTTCAAACTGCAGTGTAGAAATTGCATATTCTTCATTATGAATAAGCCCTACCTCATTAAAACGACTAAAGTACTGTATAGTAATGATAATGAGAGTCATATCCTGCCGTCTGTGCTGGTTTGTACTCTTCTTTGTTCAAAAGAGAGAGCTTACAATAAGATGAATGACAGAACACAGTAGTAATCTTGTATAGGAAACAGCATACAATTAGCTAAAAACTGTATAACGTGTTGCTAAATGAGGCATAGCTGAATACACGGTGCAAGCATTTAATGCGAGAGGAAAATTTATTATGTGGAAATTGTGAGCATTAAAAACTAATATTTCTATTTAAAATTCCCTATCCTTTTTCTACCCCCAGTCAAGTAGTAATTAGCCAAACAGAGGTATTTACTGGAGAGAAACAAAATGGAGCTGGGCAGGTTTCTGCACAAGATCTAATCATATACAAAATTGCATTTAAACATTCTTTGAAATTTCCTTTGTGGGTTATTTTCTTGGTGCTTTCAAAATAAAGCAAGTGACATATTGTGGGGGTTGTGGAGACAGCTGGAAATTAATGTTAAAAAGGAAATAAAAAATATGCAATGAATAATGAGCCTGCCAAGTATAAGCCTGAGAACTTGAGTTATACAGTAGTGTCTGTGATTTGTCTATAACGTTATTTGTCTATTTCCCACAGGTCAATTCTGTGACCTTTATCCCTAAACATATTATGTACAAATCAGATTTAAAAAAAAATAGCTGGATAGGCTTGACTGGCATGGCTCAGTGGTTGCAAGGTGACCTGTGGACCAGGGGGTCAGGGTTCGATTCCCGGTCAGGGCACATGCCTGAGTTGTGTGCTCGATCCCTGGTAGGGAGTGTGCAGGAGGCAGCCAATTGATGATTCTTACTCATCATTGATGTTTCTATCTCTATCTTCCTCTCCCCTCTTTTCTGAAATCAATAAAAATATTTTTTAAATAGCAGGATTTAAGGATAATAAATTGAAATAAAATATCATTCATTTGCATGCATGATCTCTTTAAATAATACATGTTAATATCTCCATGGTGTAATGGGTATTTTTAATTTAATTTAATTTAATTTTTTTCCCTTTCTCCAAATTTATCTCACCAAGAGCACCATGGTTTTACTTTTGGATACTATCATTTCTTCAGCCAATTTGTTTAGGTGGAATTAACACCAGCCCAGTCCCAGAGTTGGCATTGATTAGCCCCAACCCCTTTAATCTAGCCAATTGTTCTAGACTGATCAGAGCCAATGAGCTGTGAGATATTTGTAAATTATCTTGAAATTTTCTGAGAAAAACAAACTTTGTTTCCCTAGATACTGTGGGGTTAGGACTTGAAGTTGGGAACTGCTATAGTCTGTTTTTCCCCATGAATCAGGAATGTGGACAGCTGTGTTGATTCTGGTTTGGTTGAAAGGGAAGGTTTATAGAGCCTGAGGCTGAAGCCAGTGCCCTCAGAAAGCAGAATAGAGAATCAGATAGAAACCAGGCTCATAGCTGACATAATTCGAGCAACTAAATATTGTAAGCCAATCAAGCCTCTTTATTTTTCTAGCCAATTTGAGTTGAGACTTTTACTGGCAACATAGAGTCCACATGATTATGATGGGCAATCTCAAGAAATATCATATATGATGAGGAAGAACAACAGGGAGGGCCAATTTAAGTGGAGAGCATCGATTAGGTGAAAACCATCCTGATATTTCAATTCTGATTGGTTATAAGTATACTAGAGGCTCAGTGCACAAAATTCATGCGGGGGGGGGGTCCCCTCAGTCCGGCCTGCCCCCTCTCGCAATCCGGGACTGCTGGCTCCTAACCACTCACCTGCCTGCCTGCCTGCCTGATCACCCTTAACTGCTCGCCTGCCTGCCTGATCCCCCCTAACCACTCATCTGCCTGCCTGATTGCCCCTCACTGCTTGCCTGCCTGCCTGATCGCCCCTAACTGCCTTTGCCTTGATCCCCACTGTGGCAGCTTTGTCCAGAAGGACATCCGGAATGATGTCTGGAAGGTTGTTTGGCTGTCCAGTCTAATTAGCATATTATGCTTTTATTATTATAGATAAGTTGAAATAGCATGGTGCACAGACACCTTCACATTATAGAGGAGACACTAGTGATCTACCCTGGGCATTGAATGAAGTAACATAGTGCCTAAGTTTGCAGGCTATTTTTTGGTCTGTTGAGCAGAGACACATTTCATGAGTAGCCATATGTCTGTCTGAGGACCTGTGAGCCTTAAACCTGATGTGTCTCTTTAAAATAGATTGGATGTAAGTAATGGAATCTCTGTTTTTTTAGTCGTTAAGAAAGTTTGGCTACAATTAAAAGAAACCAAATTTAACATAGATTTACCATACAGAACAAATGAGGTAATTCCAGGTTGGTCAGCTTGGTTATATGATCAGGGGATCATTATTTTCATTTATTTTCTCTACCAACTTTAGAATGTTGTGTTTTGTTTTTGTTTTTTATTGTTGTTGTTTTTATGTTTGCTTCCCTAAAAGGGCTGTCGGATTTCCAATTATCTTGTGCAAATAACTTAATCCAGAGATAGGAATAGAAGTCTCTCTTTATGTATCTCTATTTAAAAGTCAAGAAAGCTATAGCCTCTCAGTAGAATCACTTGTATTGCTCAGCATGTTGTCCCGTGCCTATTGCTAAACCAGGGAAAATAACTTATCTTGATTCTCATAGGCACATGTACATTCACTCCCTGGGCTGGGGACAAACTTCTTTCCCCATCAGTGGCCTTATGGAAAAAACAAAACAAAACTGTTCTTAAGGAACTGATTCTGCCTGCAAGGAACCACAGGAGGGAGAGATAATAGATATGTTTGTTTTTATTACAGGCTTTTGGCCTCCTTGGTAGAGATCACATGAAATCCAATTCCTCTCTGATTCTGTGGCAACAGCCTCAGTTCAATTTCCTTTGATAGATACCTATCGCTTGCCACTGAAATGGAAAAGGAGCATGTTTGTGACCGTTTTGTTACACTCTTGTGTTGTCCCAGAGAACACAGGAGAACGGTCCTGCCAGAGCATGTCTAACTTTAACCCATGCATGGACTTACTTGTACTTTGCCTGAATTGATAGCAAGAGGGAGAAAGATTAAGTTACATTAATCATCACAAATCAAAATGGAATTAGCAGATTCCATTTTACAACCGACCCAACCAATTCCGCCACTGTCCCCCACCCCTGATAAATGGGACAGTTATTAAAATATATTGGCTTAATTAACCTGTTCTTTTTTTGTAAATCACTGTACCTCCTTTGCTGGGTGGGGCTCACAATTAGATATATCTTAAAAAGTTGTCAGAATTGCTTAGAAAAGATTGCTACCAAAATGCTGAACAAGAATATATCTAAATAAAATATGACTCAGTTCTACTACACATATTGGCATTTCTTGTCTTGGGTGGAACAAATGGCCATGTTCCCCAAGGTAATTTGAAGAGAATATGATTACAAACACACACACACACACACACACACACACACACACATATATAATCTCCTTGGCATTCTCATGGACATCATATATCAAAGTACAGATATTTCTGAAATAAGTGTAGTTAAAATCAGTTTTTTATCAATGTGTATGCACTTAAAATAAGATTGACTGGGCATGCTGGCTACAGATTTTGCTGCTATACCTGGAATAATCAAATCTAAGTGTTTATACAAGGTTTACATTTCATTAGAAAGTGCCTGATGTTCCCCTTTCATACATGCTGGGCTGTACCTTGGGTTCTTTCAGAGGAGTAAGTATATAAATGGCAGTCAGCTGGCCTTCGTTAATTCACCTAGTTAGGCTTGTTGAGTTTGGCTGGTCAGGGGATGTTGCTATAGACTGAATGTTTGTGTCCCCCAGAATTCATATGTTGAAACCTCATCCCCAATGTGATGGTATTGGGCTTTAGGGGGTGATTAGGTCATGAGTGTGGAGCCCTCCTAATTGGGATTAGTGCCCTTATCAAAGAAATGCTAGCGAACTCTCTGGCTCCTTCCACCTTGTTAGGAAACAGTGAGAAGGTGCCATCTATGAACCAGATCTCCCCAGACACCCAGTCTGCTGTCAGCTTGATCTTGGACTGCCCAACCTCCAGACCTGTGAGCACTAAATATTTGTTGTTTAAGGCACCTACAATGAGGTATTTGTGTTACAGCAGCCTGAACAGACTAAGTCCTTTCACCTAGACAACTCAAATGTTCACAGGCACCAGGGGCTATCTGTTACTTATAGAAATTGGGCAGGGGGTGAGAATCTGCATTTTAAAGGCTTTGCTATGCCCTAACTGGTTTAGTTCTGTAGATAGAGCATAGACCTGCCTATGGATGAAAAGTCCCGAGTTCGATTCCAGTCAAGGGCACATGCTCGGGTTGCAGGCTTGATCCCCAGTAGGGGGCGTGGAGGAGGCAGCCCATCAATGATTCTCTCTCATATTGAAGTTTCTATCTCTCTTTCTCTCTCCCTTCCTCTCTGAAATCAATAAAAATATATTTTAAAAAAAGAAAGGCTTTGCTACTTTATTTTGAGTCTTCTTACTTCTTTTTAGTGACCCTAGTTACCCATATTTACCCTTTTTAGAATTACATTATCTAGAGTACTTCTTCCCCAACTAGTGTGTATATTAATGCCTTGGAGACCATGTTAAAAGAACACTTATAATTTAGTAGGTCTGAAAATGTCCCCAGAAGCTGTATTTCTAATAAGCTCCCAGGGATATTGATCATGCTGTTCCATGCACCACACTTTGAGTGGCAGGATCTAGTATTCCCTTACCCTTCTTTTTTTATTTAGTTCCAGAAGTTGCATATCTCACTGCCTCAGAGTCTAAGCAAATGACTAATCGTTAGGCAGGCATTAGAGGTGGGGCTATGCTTCAGTTCAATTCATGCTTTGAGTCCTTGAAGTTTTCTTAATTCGGTAGTGATTTATGATGTAGTTAGATACAGAGCTTTTTATTTTTGCCTCAGTAAAGGACTGCTACTTAAAGTTTATTTATGCTCTGCTATTCACGGTTGTCCCCAAAGAGGAATAATCTGAACAACACAACAAGAAAAAAAAGAGATTATTAATGAGTGTAGACACTTACTGTGTTTCAGTCATTTCAATCCTATCTTCCCATTATAATGCTCCAGAGAACTCACAAAATAGGGCTGCTAGATAAAATACAGGATGCCTGGTTAAAACTGAGCATCAGATAAACAATGATGTTTTTCCTCAATATTAATATGTCCTCTGCAGTATTTGAGAAAGATTATATAATTTGTAACAATTAGTGGAAATGAATTGATTGTATTAGTTGGCTTAAAATCATTTTATCTGACTCAATCTAAATTATCTTTAGTCAAGACTAGAATTGGATTGTTTTTTAAAATTTATTTATTTTTCAATTATCATTTGAGGATATGTTTTATTTAATTGATTTTTAGAGAGAGAGGAAGTGAGAGAGAAAAAAACATCAATGTGAGAGAGAAACATCAATCAATTGCCTCCTGTAGGAACCTGACCATTTTTCAATTATCATTTGAGGATATGTTTTACTTAATTGATTTTTAGAGAGAGAGGAAGTGAGAGAGAGAAAAACATCAATGTGAGAAAGAAACATCAATCAATTGCCTCCTGTAGGAACCTGACCTGGGGATCAAACCTGCGACCTTTTGATGTATGGAATGGCACTCCAACTAACTGAGCCACCTGGCCAGGGCTAGGACTGGGCTGCTTCAAACATGGCATCAATAGGCTGTCACATGTGAATCCTGCACTTTTAAGGAGCATGTTTCTACTCTCTCAGGCAAAAACAGATGAGTTTCACAATAATGTTGTCTTCTTTCCTCCAGTTCTTTGCAACTGAATTGTCAATTGAGGCAGTGAAAAAATACCAAATCCTACTAGAATTTACTCAATGTAAATCTTACCTGGGCTATGGACTATGTTTCCGGGATACAAATTATTCAAATATTTAGGGAGAACTCATAGTCTCTGTATAGTGTTTAGAAATTTCTCGAAAAATCATACACTTGTCCCTGATTTATTTTCTCCAGAAACTTCTAGGGGTATCGAGAACATGTGTGGGGTTGGGAGGAAAAACCTTCCATCTACCAGTTTCAGTGCAGTTTGGAGCCCTGTGAAGTAGCTGACAGTGGACAGATTAACGGGAAAAAGATTATTACCCAGGTGGGAGGACTCAGTAGTGAGTAATGGAGACTGGACTGAGGTCAGGGTTTATGGGTCAGCTTAAACAAAGTGGTGCTGGTGAGGACTTCAGTGGGAAAATATGGAAGCTTCTATTAGGCATTTTCTTCTGGATAATAATAAACAGGCTTCTCACTGGCTGGCAGCTTACTGCAGCTCAATTTATCCACACTTCTGCTAAGGACTGGTCTTCCCAGTGGAAATGCCCTGGGAGAGGGGCTGATGGCAGTTGTATTTTCAGGATGCTCTGCTTTACTGAGATAAGGGAAGTTCAGAGAAGATATCTTTCTGCTGATCTCTTCAGTAGAAAGTCATAAAGAATTAGGAGCAAGTCATAAAGAAAGGCACACCTTCTTAGGATGACTGTACAAACATATTTCAGGTAACAGATCTTACTAAGTAAAAAAAAAAAATTCCAGGAGTGAGACCTTGTGTCAGGTCATAGACACTGTGTGCAAGGTAACTTTATGGAAGAAGTAAGGGACAAAGAAAAAGTTGGCAGAAAAATGACATTCTCTCCCTTACCTGTCAATATAGACTCATGAGTTTTTAAGGAAGTACAGCAGGTGTGAGGTACTACATAATCAACACATTTAGAATAAAAACCAGATGGTGCTAAATAGACACTTAGGGCTATATATCCTATTTCACGTCTATCTCCAGCCACCTATAGCTTTCAGCAGTTGAAATTTATGAAATTAAGTAGATCAAACAGAATTATTTCATCTATAACTTACGTTTGTGTGACAATTCTTCCTCGTTAAAAGAGTCCTTGTGTATTAAGGAAGGTCTGAGGCAAGGAGGAGTAGGAGGAGACATTTGTATATAAAACTTAACTTGAAAGAAATATATCTTCAATTTGAAATGTAGTTTATTTTCTTCATTGCCCCTCTCTAAACTCTTAGGAGGAGCTTTGTTGATAATTACACGACAATACATATTGTTACCCACACATCTGTGTTACCATGAAAAAAGATTCTTTGTTTACAATGTACACTAGTATTTTCACATAAATTATAAAGGAATACATTTTTCAAAATACCACTGGTGTTAATATTTGTGTTAACCCTTCCAATCATGTCTATTTGTATACATGTATATAGAAACTTAGATATGTATCTAGATAGATACAGACAAATATTTTAAAGTGTTAAGTTTACTTTAATTTGCAAAAATGTCATTTGAAATGGATAACTTAATGAGCCGTAGACACGTTTCCTTCATTAAAGTTTTATCCCTGTAAATTTTCTTTATGAATAAGAAAAGAATATCAAGTGGTTGGAATCGCTATATGATTTTTAACTACATCTTTCGGCTTTAAGTAGCATCAGTGTATTCCCTGCTTTAAAGGACGGATGATTAGCATTCTTACACTTTCTCCTACTTATCCACCCACATCTTCCAATATTTGTTAGTTATAAGATTTTAAACTGTTAGCATTTATCAAATTTACCATCTGCTCTGCAACCGCAGTTCCAGTTCCCCAGATGTTCAGTCCTAGCCAAACATTGACTGGATTTAATGTTCATCGCCACTCCTTTTATTATGCATTTTCATTTTTTATTTTTATTGTTCTCCTTGTTTGCTGGGTTTCATCAAGATTCTTTTTCTAGATGAGTCCAGGGGTGCCACGTTTCTGGATTTTTGTCATGTCTGTCTCCTGTCTTTCTATTTGAATGAGAAGTTGAATGAGTAGTATATTCCTGGGTAAGACTATTCTCTCCTTTCAGACGTTTGGGTCCATAACTCCTTTATTTTATATCATGAATGTGGTTCTAGGGAAGTCTCAGGCCAGTCTGACTTTTCTTCTTGTGAAGGATTTGCTTTCCTTGAATATGTACTTAGGATATTTTGTCATTTATTTTAAAGTTTGAGAATATGCCTGGCGTATATTTCAGTGCTGGCCATTATCAATATTTCTTATGGTTTTATCATATGCTCTTTGCACATGCTTACTGAATTCTTCATTTTAGGAAATAGTTTTCTGCAAAGTATATACATATAGGTCCTTGTTCTCCATTTATATCATCTGTTTTTCTAATCGCTTGCATCTTTGTCCTTTTACTCTGCATACAATTATTTATCTCAGCATTTTATTCATAACATTAATTACATTTTCAGACATGCCAATCTGCAAAAATATTTTTAAATAAATAATTTATTTTTGCCCGGCCAGTGTGACTCAGTGGTTGAATGTCGACCTATAGATTAGGAGGTCATAGTTTGATTCCTGGGCAGGACACATGCCCGGGTTGCAGGCTCAATCCCCAGTGTGGGATGTTCAGGAGGCAGCCAATCAATGATTCTCTCTCATCATTGATGTTTCTCTCTCTCTCTCTCTCTCTCTCTCTCTCAAATCAATAAAAATACATTTAAAATTATTATTACTTTTTTAATAATGTGGTTACTTTGAACATTTCCTTAGCTTTGCAATCTCACTTAAAAAATATCTTGTTAAAATCAAGTCATCCTTGATGTCTTTTTAAACTTGGTAAACTTTTAAAAATCTCATTCTTTTAAAGTTCTAGGATTTTTAGCCTTCACTTAAATGTTGCTTTTGCTATGTTTTGCCTTCAAACTGAGTCTTCCATCAATATTTTGCACATTTTATTTTCCTTCCCCCCCTCTTTTTTATCTTTCCTTTTCCTACTATCTTTTTCTTTTTCCTTTTGTTTTCCTCTCTCCTTTACCAAACCCTCCCAAATACAATTTTTTCATTTCTACATTTAGGCCTAATATGTTTGCATGGTTGTCATGTTCTTTTTTCTCATTAAACTTTCCATGGACAACTCCAGATCTTCAATTTTCCCTGATACAGTCTAGATAAATTTTCTTTAATTACTTTTTATTTATTTATTTTTAGGATCAATTTGTCTTTGGCCCTTTGAGCTTTCTCTCTCTCTCTCTCATATATTAAATAAAATGTATAATATATATATATTATATGTTACACATAATATATAATATGCGAGAAAAAGAAAATATATCCTATTAGTTCTGTTTTTCTGGAGGGCCCTTAGGTAAGATAGGGAGTTTAGGCATATGTGCTATTGTTCTCTAGCATACTTTGTCTTAGACTTTAGTAATGGGTTCCTTAATCTATAAATATTACCCCCTATTATATAGCACTTGGGGCCCAAATAAAGGAGATCTGTAAATTCAAGGAGATTGTTTGAATGTTGATGTTCCTAGTAAAAGTATTCCCCTTCGTTTTGTTGTTGTTGTTGTTGTACATTTTTAATTGAAAATTGAAAGGAAAAATAATAAACACTATAGAATTTAAAGGAGTGGTTTGATATAAGAGAAACCTTTTCAGTTTTTTCTCTCTACCTTCAAGCAACTTTTATTGATGCTTATTTTTGCCTTGCAGGATTATTAGGAATATGTTCCTTGAAAGACATGAATAGTGCATTCCTCATAGATGGACTAGAATGGGGCAAATCACAGAGAGGTAAAATAGTACCAATTGTGAAAACTAGATGCCACGAAATTTATTTCTCAAGCTGACTTAGCAGCCACTCGCACCTGCATCTCCCGGAGTGCATGTTAAAAAACAAATGTTTGTGTCCCACCTTAGACCCACTTAGTCAGCATGAAAGGGCATGCTGCTTTGGGGTTCGCATTAAAACAAACAAGCAAAACCTCAGGAGATTCAGGGGAGAGTGAGTTTTACATACGCTCACTTTTGCTAACCACTGCATTCTAATGCTGAGATTGAGTGGAATGATTTGGAGGGAGCCCGCTTATGAAGAATTTAGTTTGCCATGGCAAGAAATGCTCATTTTGTCTTGAGGTCTATGAACGCCCATGGTGGGGTCTACAGATAGAGGTTCTCATCAAATTTTCCTTTTGAAAAGCAGGCTGTGGAGAACAGGACAGGAACTTCTCTTCTAAGGCTTTCTTACCTTTGATGTTTTTGTTTTCCTTTCTATTTTCTATATTTTAAAAATACACCTAATCTAATATGTATTTTCTAATGCAATATATATTTAAAAGCTTTGTGTTAAGTTACCCTGATTTCAAATGGCAGAATAGATATCAGGCAAGAAGTGAATGGGCTTGAAGAGGCTAGGACTAGAGTACAGAATCTCAGGCAAGACAAAGAATAATAATCTAAGACAGTTCCTAAGCTAGTGTCACAGTGCCACTACCATGAGAGGAGATACATCTTGTGAGAGGGAAGTAAATATTTCGGGGCTTGAATATGTGAAAAAGAAAGTCAGAATTTATAGAATGTGAATGAAGGACTGCCAAATTAAAGTTCAGAATTTTTCTAAAAGTTTGTAGCAAGAAGGAGCTGGGGATTATATAAAAATGAAAAAGAAAAACTCTTATTGTATCCTATATAACTAATGAGCAGTTGACCTACTTTATTTAGAGAACTAATTGTATTTATTTCTCTCCAAGCTGAAATATTTCTGTTATCAAGGCAATAACAGAAACTGTTTTACGGGCCATCAAGCTAGGGAAGTATGAACACTCTTTTGCCAGAGTTATCAAGTTAGTGCAGCTGCTAGATAATAAGACAAGATGTAAAACCATGCTTGCTCACCCTCATCGAAACAAAACGTGTTGCTATCACGTTAATCATGTTCTGGTATTCTTGAGGGAGCAGGAAGGTCAATAGAGAGTGTGTTTGGATTAGTAAGAAACATTCACCATCCACCTGAACTGTTTTGCATAAAGTTAACTACACACCTATATGTCAAATGCAATTCTTTCTGTTTTCTATAATCAAAAGTCAGTTGGCTTCTCTGGGCTATTAGCGCTAGCACAATCAGTAGTGCTGATTGGGTGCAACTGCTTTGCCTTCCCTCCCCCTAAAAAGTGATTGATTAATTGTCAATATGATATATTTTCTGTTATGTTTCTAAATCATCTTAGAAATAACTCTTGCCAAATATTTAGGCACTACACAATCATATATAATAAAACCCTAATATGCAAATTGACCAAATGGTGGAACAACTGGTCACTATGATGTGCATTGACCACCAGGGGGCAGATGCTCAATGCAGGAGCTGCCCCTGGTGGTCAGTGCACTCCCACAGGGGGAGCACCGCTCAGCCAGAAGCCAGGCTCACAACTAGCGAGTGCAGTGGCGGTGGTGGGAGCCTCCCCCGCCTCCACAGAGTGTTAAGGACATCCTCTGAGGGGTCCCAGACTGCAAGAGGGCACCGGATGGGCTGAGGGACACCCCCACCCCCAGTGCACTAATGTCGTGCACTGGGCTTCCAGTTTACTATATTTACAGAGGAAGTCTCCTAACAGTAAGATGCCTGTCAGCAACTCCAACACTAAGTCTAGTTTATCAGATATGCTTGATAAACCTAACTTCTAACTACAGACATATTTAAGCAGCTAACTTCATCAGCAGACAGTAATGTATAAGAGGAAGTTATGAGTAACAGTGAATAAACAAGTGAATGTGAAGGTTGGAAACTAAACTAAATCTAAAAATTAAATAAAGTGTTTTATTTGTGGAATCTCTTCTCTTTATCCTAGAGGGAGCTCTCTATATAATTGCAATTTTATAACTGACATTTCAGTGTATATTAAAAAGTTGTAATGGAACCAATATAAAAAATTTTGGTAGCAAAAATATAAAATGACACAAATTTATGTGCATGTTCATTCCTTTGAATATCAATAGTGAATTTAATACAAAAATGACAAAATAGATTATGAGGTTCAAGTAGACATTTTTCTTTCTTTTTTTTTTAATATATTTTTATTGATTTTTTACAGAGAGGAAGGGAGAGAGATAGAGAGTTAGAAACATCGATGAGAGAGAAACATCAATCAGCTGCCTCCTGCACATCTCCTACTGGGGATGGGCCTGCAACCCAGGTACATGCCCTTGACCGGAATCGAACCTGGGACCTTTCAGTCCGCAGGCCGATGCTCTATCCACTGAGCCAAACCGGTCTCGGCCAAGTAGACATTTTTCAAAGAAGACATACAGATGGCGAAGAGGCACATGAAAAGATACTCAGTATCACTACCAGGAAAATGCAAATCAAAATCACGATGAGATTTCACCTGTTAGAATGGCTGTTATCAAAAAGACGAGGTTTCCAGTGATGGAGAGTCTGTAGAGAAAAGGGAACTCCCATACACGGTTGGTGGGAATGTAAACTGGTGCAGCCACAATGGAAATTGTGTAGAAATTTCTCAAAAATTAAGAGTAGAATATCATCTGACCCAGTTATTCCTCTTCTGGATATTTACCTGAAGAATACCAAAACACTAATTCTTAAAGATATATGCATTCCTTGTTATTTATTTATTTATTATTTTTATTTTTTAAAATATATTTTATTGATTTTTTACAGAGAGGAAGGGAGAGAGGGAGAGAGTTAGAAACATCGATCAGCTGCCTCCTGCACATCTCCTACTGGGGATGTGCCCACAGCCCAGGTACATGCCCTTGACCAGAATCGAACCCGGGACCTTTCAGTCCGCAGGCCGACGCTCTATCCACTGAGCCAAACCGGTTTCGGCTCCTTGTTATTTATAATAGCCAAGATATGGGAGCAACCTAAGTGCTGATAGATACTTAAAATGTTAATGGTGGTGTTGAATCTCGCTTATTGAATTCAGCGAAGAAATAATTCAGGTCCAAGAACTCTAGTGAAAGAGGAAGTTAATTGAGAAAGTCACAGTGGTGGAGGAAGTGAGCCACCAGGCCTGCATGAACTCAGGAAACAACTTCCAGAGGAAAAGTAGGGCCCTTGGAGTTTAGGAGAACAAAAGCAAAGGATACATGCCTATGTGGAAGGAGGTGCAGACATGCTCTATAGAGAGAGATTGTGCACCGGGTCCTTCTTCTTAAGAAATTTTATCTTTTTTTTCCAAAGGTGGAAATTTTAGGGAAGTCTCAGGGGAGGGTCTCAATAGAATATTCATCAGCTTTCCATGTATGTCCTTTCAGGGTGTGGTCTTTACTGATTGGTCATTGCTGGAGTACGGGGTCATTAGTCATTGCACCTGGTTCTGAAGTCAGCCATGGCATTGCTTTGTCTGGTTTAGCTGCTATTCTGGGCCTGGAGCTGAAACATAACTGAGGCCTAGATGTTATTTTTACTTTGACCAAAACTCTGCCTCTATGATCAACGGACACAAGGCTTTGTTTTTAAGATTATTTGATGTGGGTTCGGTACCTCATTGTCCTGAGGGCTTAATGCCTAAAGGAGTGGTTATGCAAGGGTTTGTATGGGAGTCTTATGAGGCTACTATCAGGCCTCCTTGTTCCTCCTCTAAGGAGGTCTACTAAACCACATGACTAATGACATGCTAGGGGAGGAAAGGTCATCCTAGGAAGGAGGTCCTAGCCTCTAATAGTTGTTTTCTCCTGTTGCTAGGAACCCAGGACTTTCTGCCCAAGTGACATTCCATACCTGTCCTATTGTTCCTGCTCTGCTCATGCCTGTCTAACTGCCTACTGCAGTGGTCGGCAAACCGCAGCTCGCGAGCCATATGCGGCTCTTTGGCCCCTTGAGTGTGGCTCTTCCACAAAATACCACGTCCAGGCGTGCACGTACAGTGCAATTCAAACTTCGTGGGCCATGCGCAGAAGTCGGTTTTCGGAAAGGAGATAGACGAAACAAGTATACAAGACGAGTGTGGATGGGAGAGTTGGAAGGGGTCAACCTTAGCGAACGTACCTCAATGAGATTGAGGATGTTTTTAGCAAAGGCCAGCTTAGGAGTACCCTAATTAAGTTAATAACAATGTACCTACCTATATAGTTTAAGTTTAAAAAATTTGGCTCTCAAAAGAAATTTCAATCGTTGTACTGTTGATATTTGGCTCTGTTGACTAATGAGTTTGCCGACCACTGGCCTACTCTATCAAAACTAGGGAAGCATCTTTAAATATTGGTAAGATTTTGAGAATTTTTCTCAAGGACACATTTTCAAATCCCATAACTTCCTTCTTTGATGTTACCTTAGGGAAATTATTTCATTGGGAGCCTCAATTTCCTATTTGAAAAATGGTAATAAAAAACAAAATTCAGCTGAGTAAATTTGAAGATCTAATTTATTTACTTGGTTAATTCATGAATTGAGCAGAATCCCATAAGCAGCTTGAAGGGCGCTCTGAGGTGTTACACAGAATGGAAGATTTTTATAGGAAGAAGGGTGCAGCAAGGGAACTATTACCAAAAGAAAAGTGGCCTTGGTCTGGTAGCTTAGTTAGTTAGAATGTTGTCCTGATACCCCAAGGTTGTGGGTTAGATCCCTGTCAGGACACATACAAGAATCAACCAATGAATGCATAAATAAGTGGAACAACAAATTGATTTTTTTCCTCTCTTTTCTTCTCTCTCTAAAAATCAATATAAATTTTAAAATGGAAGGATTATTTTGGGGCTCAAACATCTCTTCTTTGGGGGAAGAGTAGGGAAGCGTCTCTAGCTTGGAGGCTACCTCTTTTTTTTTTCCTATGGAGAATAAAGGGGGCCCACAGTGATAGAGGACCTTACTTGTGCTTGAAAATTTCGGACTGGTTGATTACGATAACATTTCTGGTGGAGGTCGAAACTGCAAATAGATCAACTTTAAACCCAAGTTTGGTATTATGGGCTTGTAATACCAGTGACACTATTTTGGGCCCATGGTTTTGCTCTATAACAACTGGAAACCAGCATTGCAGGATTTTGTAAAGATTTAATTGAATAAAGTATGTGATGTAGTTGATAATAAATGAATGTTACCATATTTTAAAATATGCCATGACATTTGATTACTACTGTGAAAAACGAAATTCCACCCAGTAATGTTGAAGATCTAATTGGCTTTATTAAAAGATTAATGAATCAGGCAGCAACCCATCTAACTGCTAGAAGGGCATTCAGAGGGATTGTACAAAATGGAAGGTTTTTATAGGCAGAAGTGTGGGGCAAGGAGGCTATTTAGCAAAAGGAAAGAAAGGATTGTTTCATGCCAGGATGTCTTTTTTCCAGGGGAGTGAACAGATGGGGTGTTTGTCATGCAGATAGCCTCTCCTCACTTTGGGGGATTGGAGAGGGCCTAGGTGACAGATTACCTCACTGATGCTGATCAGAAAATTCCAGACTGGTTGGCTGAGATTACATTTCTGGGAGGAGTTGAAACTAAAAACAAACAAACAAACAAACAAACAAACAAACAAACAAAAAATTTTATATAATAAAAGGGTAATATGCAAATCGACCGAAAAGCAGAACGACTGGTTGCTATGATGCACACTGACCACGAGGGGGCAGACGCTCAACACAGGAGCTGCCCCCTGGTGGTCAGTGCGCTCCCACAGGGGGAGCGCTGCTCAGCCAGAAGCCAGGCTCATGGCTGGCGAGCGAAGTGGCAGTGGCAGTGGCTGGAGCCTCTCCTGCCTCCCCAGCAGCACTAAGGATGTCTGAGTGCCGTCTTAGGCCCATTCCCCCAGGCAGTCGGACATCCCCAAGGGCTCCTGGACTGTGAAAGGACACAGGCTGGGCTGAGGGACACCTCCCAACCAGAGTGCACCGAATGTTGTGCACCGGGCGTCTAGTTTAAAATAAAAAACCAAACAAGAGCAAGTGCTTATATAGGTGTTATGAGTGCAAACACCAGAGGGATTAGCATAGTGCTAGAAGGGACTACATAATTTGTAGGGTCCTGTGAAAAATAAAAATGTAGAACACCTTGTTGAAAAATTATTAAGAATTTGAAGAAAGTGACAGCAGAGCAAGCACAGGACTCTGCATTTGCATTGGCAAATGACAGGTTGTGTGCCCATGAAACCAGCTTCCCGTGCAGGACCAGGGAAGGATTCCTTGAGGCAGTGTTAATTTCACTTGAGATCTGAAGGATGAGTGTGTACTAGGTAGACAATGTCAGACGTGCATTTTCATTTGCTATTCTGATTTGGGCCTAATGTACTGTTAGTTTCTTAAGAGCTATTGGTCTCATTATGTTTATATCAAGGAATGATGCAACTTTTTCAGTCTCAGGATGTTGGTGGTAGAGGGATAGTTATCTTTTGCCAGGTAAGTTTAATCCCCCATATGAATAAAAAAGCAAAAATTAAGGCCAGAATTTTATGACTCAGCATTTTTAAGAATCAAAACTTGTAAATAATTCTCAATCATTCTTTCTTAAATATTTATGGGAATGCAGTGACCAGGGAATTTGGAGACCTGGGTTCTTGTCTCGAATCTGAAAAGGGACTCTTTGGATCAAAGCTTCCTAATATGAGAATAAAAGAAATAATATTTAAGGTTTCTTCCAGTCTGAAACTTTAAACTACCGACAGTAGCATTTTCTAATTTTCTTTAGTGAGAATACAGGCATTCATTTTATCTTGGTGTACTTTTTGGAACCTAAAGTCACAGTGCTTTCTGAATCGCTGGCAGGAAATTTACAGCAGTAGTTGCCAAAGGCCACCTTCAACAGGCAATGTATTTTCTTAACCAACCACATTAATTCCCTGACGTGATCACTGCCATGCCATTCTTCCATTAGTTAAAGGTCACCTCTACTAGCAACCAATTTTTGTTCTTCCCTGGAGTAGTTGCTTAAGACTATATTCATTGTCTGTATTAACATCTCTACTGCATCTGTTAAATATCAAGGTAATTAAAGACTTATATAGACATTGAGTCACTTTACTCTCAAGTAAAGATCCTTTTTAGACAGAGACACTTCAGTGTAGTTCCAGGAAAGTAAAACTAAAATGTGTTCATATTTTAGAAAGTTTCTTCCTACATTTATTAGTGCCATTCAACAATTTAAATACTTTTGGTAATTGAAATAAATTTTGTTGTATTAACCTGAGTATTTTAGGCTATGCTGTGATAACAAAGAATCCCCTAGTCTCACAGACTTAAAACAACAAATGGTTTATGTGTTTATAGAGTTCTCTATAGGTAGATGCACATGTCCTGCCTTGCATCTGTCAGCATGCAGGCTAACAGAATCTCTACCATCATGTAGCTGTCCAGGGCATAGGAACTCCCTGATAAAGCAGGGAATAAAGCACTTGAACATCTCTCACTGAAATTAAATTTTTAAAAATACATTTTTATTTATTTCAGAGAGGAAGTGAGAGGGAGAGAGACATAAAAACATCAATGATAAGAGAGAATCATTGATTGGCTGCCTCCTGTACACCCCACACTGGGGATCAAGCCCGCAACCCAGGCTTGTGCCCTGCCCAAGAATGGAACCATGGCCTTCTGGTTCATAGGTCCATGCTCAACCATTAAGCTACACTGACTGGGCTGAAATTAAATTTTTGACCTGAAACTGACACACATTATGTTTATGTATCAACCATTGGCTAGCAATAGTTATACAGACCCAAGTTCATGGGTTCTGGGAAGTGTGTGAGATGAGGTGGTGAACCCTAAGACATCTCTTATCACATTTCTATTCCATAAAAAGTTGTTTGTCAAAGAAAAGTCTGTCTGAAACTTTTGGGCTTCTGAGAAGTAAGTTTTAGATGAAAGTGTATTAACCTAGATGGAATCCCATAGTTCAGATGGTCAAGAACACACACATCAGCATTGCCAAGCATTAACTTTTCAGATCATTGGTATCTTATTTAGTTATATTTGTATGTGTATGTGTTTCAGTTTCTGTATTGCTGTTATTCTTCCTTTTAGATAATGAAAGGAGATATCTCAGTGTTGATTGATTTCCTACTGTTTGCTAAGAGACCGTAATTAAAGCATTATGCCTTTCTTCAAGGAGCTTATAATAATCTTTGAACATCAATTAGGCCCATAAATAAACACAGTCCTCAAAATTACACAAACTAGAGGAATCATATTCAGTTTTAACCATAGACAAATTGGCTTTTTGATAACATGCCTTAAAACTTTTAGTTAGGCATCAGTTATATTTTCCACACTTTATGGCACATGAATATATCATCTCAGATGAATATTTGCCAAGATAGCAGAGCAAATTCAGAACTCTTAAATGAGAAAATAAGACATTAGCAGGATTCATAGGCACCTCTGCAACCCACAGCCATGAACAAGTAAAATACTTTTATATCAGGGCAAAATTTCACAACTAAATTTAGATATATTCTGCCAATATTAAATGTAATATCCAAAGTATAAGAGGTGTTTTTGATTAGTCACATAGGATCCCTTCTCTTTGGGAAATCAGAAATATGGAATACAAGGTGTTTAGGGATTTGTGTACAGACCATCTGTGCATTACTCAGGTTATATTATTGTTTGGCACCTTACCTAAGCCATTTCTGGCTTGAGTTAGGCTCTCTGTTCTCTGACTGAGCGCCTAGCATATAGGAGGCACTTTCATAAGTATTTAATAGGTAATGAGGAATAAAACACAATTCCTAACTCTTGAACTTTCTGTGCACTGGAGGATAAAATAAACATGTATAACATAGGTAGTAAGTTCTATGCTAGAGGTAGGGGAGGCTGATATAGGAGTTCAGAAAAAGGGAGTTTCTATCATGGAACACATGGTGTGTGTGTGTGTGTGTTTTGCATGTGTGTGTAGGAATAGTCATGGAATTTATATTAAGTTAGCCAAATTAACAACAGGGAAAAGCAATCATAAGAAGAAAAAATAAAGCTAGAAATAAAACATTTGAAGTACATGAACCAAGCAGGAAAAAACAACAACCTACAACTTAAGCTCCTTAATACAAATGTTTTGACTTAAATAAATTGTCCAGTGTGTTACTCAAAGTTTCAATTAAGGAATAATTTATTTACACATTTACTCTGAATTTTGGTGCCAGAAGGAGGTAAATAAGTTACTTACTGAACACTAAGAAATGAAGCACCTAATATTTTTCCTTCCCCTCATGCTGCATAAAGTAATAACTGACTTATTCTAGGTAAGGCACATTTCTAGAGAAATTTTAAAGGAAGTGTTTAAAAATATTTCTTAATATGTGTCTTCTTTCTTCTTGTTTTAAAATCCTCACCAGAGGATATGCTTTTAAAACTGATTTTAGAAAGAGAGAGGAAGGAAGAGGAAGAGAGAAAGAGAGAGATAAACATTCATTGTACGCCTTCTGTATGTATGCACCCAGCCTGGTGATCAAACCCATAACCTAGGCATGTGCTCTGACTAGGAATAGAACCCACAACCTTTCAATGTATGGGATGCTGCAACCAACTGAGCCACACCAGTCAGGGCTGGTCTTCCTTCTCATATTCAATTTAGGTTGGAGTGTCATTATAAATAAATAATTATAATCAAACATTCCAGAGTTCCACACCTTCCCATATTATTCTGGATATTTTTCTGTAAAAAACTGGAATGAGTTAATCGATTAGTCTGACCAGAATTCTATAACTCATTTCAGCTAACAAAAGTATTTCAGTATCAAAAGAGAAAAATTAGAACATCACATGTGATTCATTAATTTTTTTAGGTACAAAGAAGAATAACAAAGCAAGTGTGTAAATTATTTTAGCTCTTTACCTCTGAACTAAGACAAAATATTATCTGAATATTAATTCCTGTGCTGTACTCAAAAAGAAATAATTTACAGCCCTGGCTGGGTGGCTCAGTTGGTTGAAGTGTTGTCCTTACACAAAAAAGTTATGGGTTCAATTCCCGGTCAGAGCACACACCTAGGTTGCAGGTTTGATCCCCATTCCAAAAGAATTAAAGAAGAAATGAGTATCTCCCATCCTAGTGGGCAGCAGGCCATGAAAAAGCACGGTTCATGTATGATAGTGACAGTTTCCATGGTTGATAATTGCTGCACCAACTGCGGTATGAGATTTCCCTTCTTGGATGTTTGTTTCCCAGGACTCTTTTGTGCAGGTGGAGTGGGGCAGATTTTATTTTCTGTAATCTAAGGGGAAAAAGAAAGAACACATCTTTCCTTATCATCACTAAGCTTCTAATTTCAAGAACTCATTCCAGTTCAGGTGTCCAGCTGGGCTACTTTGGATGATAAGACTTACATTAATTCATCTGTAACAATCTTTAATGAAGGATGAAGGGGATTTAGTTCTCACCTAACAGGAGGGGCGTGTTTTGGGCTGTTAATAAGTACTACACACACTAAACTGCAGTTAGACAGAACTAACTTTGGTATTTGCAAGAGCCAACTTTTTTTGGAGGCATATAGGAAAAAATAAACCCTCTTAATTTAATCATTGTATCTGACCTATCATTATTTGGCACCAAACAGGCAATGCATTTGTGAAAATGCAACTGATTGGTATGAGACTTTCAGAAAACAATCTTGCAGTATTTCTAGTACTATCATAACTCAAAATCGATTGACAAAATATTATCACGTATGTGTCTTTTAAGAGATCTTGCTTTAATCAAATGAGGCATTTGCAGCTGGCATATGAAATGCTTATAAAGGACAAGAAAACTGGTAATATACATGACTTATCATCATTTTGCCCTTTTATTCTTTTAAGGATAAGCCTTTGTTAGAGAGAATGCAAAGGTACCCCCCTTCCAAACCAGGACTCAAATATCGTTTTTTAGTCTAAAGTAATGATTCTTCACTTTTGGGAAACCACTTATAATTCTAATGTTATTTACTACATCCCAACAGCTTTAAAAAGGGTTTACAATGGTTGACTAAAACAACAAAAAGAGTTTTTGCTAGCATGGCAGCGTTAAGTATAGAAAAACAAATGTAGTAACTATAGGAGTCATTTAATTGCTATTGATTGTCCTTAAAACCTTCCCAGTTGTTAGTTCAAGGAGATTCAGAAATTGAGATGAGTTATATAGTAAATGGGAAGTGGAAATGCAACCGTTTAAAAAAGGCAAATGGTTTTCTAAAGTAGGAAGTAGATTTCTAATAAGTAGCACTGTGTTTTGGGGCCTGTTAAGTAACCAAAAGCAAAAATGTTCTCAGCTGTACAAGTAGAGATGTGAGAGATGCAGAAATGAGTAATAATGGTATCTACTACTTCTGTGCATCAGGAACACATAAGATATATTACATCCTTCCCAACATTTTACACAGAGCCATCTTGCCTTCACTTTATGTTTGAGGAAAATGAGGTTCACAGAGGTTAACTTTTCAACTAGTGAAGTTCCCCCCTCTGCCCCCCACTGTCATCCAAGGTTCACAATGATCCAAGTGGGTGTTTGAACCCAGGTATGGTGTAAACACAGTCCATGTTCCTTTCCTCACACCAACCATACTTACTGCTTTCAAGAAAAGTGTGTGCTTTCATGGGGCTAGGTAGCAACTGGAATCCTGCAGAGAAGGATCAGAGAGAGAATGAGAAGGAGAAAAAGGTGATTACAGGTGACTTGTGTAGATGAGACATTGATAAACAGAGCAAAACAAAAACAAAACAAACCTCAGCCAGAGAGACCCATGAGGGTAAATGGGTCACTGGATGTCACTCAAAACAAAACATAATAGGCTACCTAATTTGTTACCTTATTTATCTTAAAACTGGGACTTATGTACATTGACTATACCATTTTTGTTTCTATTATACACAATGGAATGTAAGATATTTCAATATTAAGTGATCAGGCAAAAGAGAAGGGACCTCAGTGGACTCCAGAAAGGAATGATCCATGAGACAGGAAGGAAACTAAGACAAGTGATGGTGTCCTGGAAACAGTGAGTAAAATGCACTGAGAGAGTGAGCAGCTGCACCACATGACGGTCAAAAAGTGCAAAAAGACAGGTATTTTCCAGTGACTGTTACAACATGAAAGTCTTTAGGAACCTTAACCTTATTCTGGTGGAAGCCAGAATAAGTTGGTTTTAAAAAGAAAGTAGGCAGTAGTTGATAGGATTATAAGAAGAGATTTACAGTGTCTGGACACACTTAGTAATGTTTAATGGATGCACGAAGGAATAAGTGATAATTAACTAAAATCCTCCGTGCTAGATGCTTTCAGGAATACAGAAAAGACACGGGAGACCCTCATTCCCCCTGAAGCACCCTCGTCCCCTCCACTGGAAGGTGGAGGTGTCATCAATGACTACAGAGGAATCCTTGAATATACTGTCTCTCAGGGCTCAGAGGAGTTGGGGTGTAGAAAGGTATTGGGAGTGGAGGCACAAGCACACCTTAGATTCCTGTGGAGATTGGAGGAGACCATAATGCGTATATGCCAGTGCTAGGATAATGAGGACTGGGGCCTGGTGATGGGAAAATGTGTAAATATATGAATCAAAGAGGCTGCTGTCCCTGTAAGAAAGGGCAGGCACAAGGCATTCATTCGGAAACTGAAGAAGAGGTATAGCTTGATGCTGACCAGAAGGAGTCTCCAATGCCAAGCTTAGAAGCAGGTGCTCTCTTCTTTAATCATGGAGAGCCAAGGCCCTGGCCCCCAACGCCGCACAAAGGACACATCCTGGCTGAGGGAAAGGCTGAACTTTTCCTTTAGAGGAGTATAGCTACTGATTCTGAAAAGCATACCCCATGGAAGCCAGGAGTGAAGGAAGAGAATTGCAAATGGAGTAATTCAACATTTATAGTCTGGCCAGGAAGAGGGGTCAGAATTAGCCTTGCAGAAAGAAGTAAGTGTGAGCTGTAGAGGATTGAGCTTATTGTGTAGTCATATCCTGTTGTGTTGTTCATTCTGCTCTAAGAGTAATAAAAGAGCTTGAGTACAAGGAGAGCTTGAGTTCAGTTCTAGCATTTAGTCTGCACCTTATTCTTTGTGTGGTCTTTGGGGAAGTCATGTAACTGTTTTGAATCTATAACATAGACAATAAGGAGAGGAAGGAAGCCAGTTTTCTTCTTTTTCAATATGAGGGTGTAACAGCATGCTTGTATGCTGATGGGAATGATCTCATACAGATAAAAGTTATTGATTATTTTACTAAGCACCCCAAAGTGATTGCCATGAGCAGATGACTTTATAAAAATTGTATTAGACTCTTTTTTGAACTCAACATTTTTATTATCAAATTGAGGAGGTTAAAACTTGATTTTACCTTTCTGTTTTGCCTTCTTCTCTTCCTTCTATCTCTCCTCCTTTATGTAATAACTATGGGTGATCGTGCATGGGTGGGGTTCAGCCTGCCTGAGGGGATGCAGGAGGTTGGCCAGCCGGCCCCACCTCTGATGGGGGGGGTGGCGATCAGGGGGGTGGTGGGGCTGATCAGGGGCAGGGATGGCAGGGGGAATAGGGGGAGGGGCTGTGGGCAATTGACCAGCTGGCCCCGTCCCCTGGTTGAACTCCTGGTGGAACTCCTGGTTGAGGGGATAATTTTAATATTAGCCTTTTATTATATAGGATATATTGAATGCATATGTAAAGGCAGGACCTTTATTAGGAGCTACCACATAACATGATAACTATGCCATTTCCATAAGGAGCTTGAAGTTCTTTAAGAATGAGAATCAAGCAAACAAAAAATTGAAATAAGTGATCTGTGGTCTGAAAGCCAGAGGAGGACAAACAAGTCCATTCAGAGTATAAAGGCTATAGAATTTCTTCCTAGAGGACATTACCTTTTAAACAATAATATTTAACAATAGATGGGAATTACTATTGATCCTCTATCAAACCAGATTTTTGTGTGCAGTGTTTCTTGATAAATGGAACAGAGCTAATATAGGTTTTGCTTCAAAGCACCTGCTGATCTTCCATTGTAATGCGTATCCAACCTTAATGATATAATCTGATTTGAATGACCTCAGTTTGCAGAAGACTAATGTATCATCTTTCTGTGCAGCCTTGACGATAATGCCATGCTCTGAGGAGATGAAAGAAATATATTGCAAAGAGTAGCGTTTTAAGTAAAAGCATCAAATAATCACCAAACAACTTCCAGAGAAGTCAGCCAAGAGACTGCACCAAGAGTCAATTAAAGTAAGCCTTCAAACCCCTAGGTGTTTTCAAAAAACTTCCCAAACAGCACTTTTGTGGCATGGGGATAATCTAAATGCACATTGTTTCACACCCAATTTGTTGTGCACAGTTCATCCTGCCTTGCATGCCAATTAGATTCCAAAACTGCTTCTTGTGCAGCCTGGGAGAGATACAGACCTAGTAAGCACAGGCTTGATTGTATTGTATGGTAATTGGAGCTTTGCGCCTCTTGCAGACCTCATCATGGATGTGCATATTTTCTAAAAGCTTAGATTTGGAAGAGCCCTCCCATTCATTTTAGAGTTGGTGTGTACATGCACTTTATTATTCTCAGATATAAAATAATATGTGGTTCCAAAGAGCAATTGGTTCAGAGAAAAAGGAGAGGTTCTTTTTTAATTCAATGGTATAGGGAGGGCACGATGGGTGATCTAGGAGGCTCGGGAACATGGCATAGATCCTAACCCCTGAATATTTTTCAGTTCACAATTATAATGATGTGGCCAGGAAATGAACATGTTGTATTAGTTTGCGGTATATTTGCATTTAAGTGCATGTTTTGTTAATGAATGAATGGAGACGCGTGTCTTTGACGCATGTCAGTTTATGAAATACACCATGCTTTTGTGGCATGCATAAAAATCTAAGTGAGAGTCTTTATATAATTCCAGAGTTTAAAGAGGGCCCAGCATGGTGAATCTACTTTGACAGTTATATCCATTTTAAGAATATTTCATGGAGTGTAATGTTTATGCCTTGAGGTATGACCTATATCTATGCTAATTTCCTTACTCTATAACCAAGCAGTAATTAGACAGGTAGGGGTCATTAGAAGGTAGTATATTTCTCTTTCTTCTAATAAAGTTCTGATGTGATCAGTTTGTTTATTGAATAGGAAGCCAGGGTTTGCTGCATTATTAATAGCCTGGCTTATGCTTTGTATCCCAGCATGAATCTTTATTTTCTTTAGAGATATGACAATGACTGAAGAAAAGGCTCCCAGTTGTAATAGGCAAAATGTTGTATGCTTGTCTTTCAGTATGGTCACAAATTTGGCTGTGTTCTTTAAAAGGGTTCACAGAGATATTTTCCAGCTCTAAAATATTATAATTTCACTTTCGTGGGGACTAATCAGCTTGCCTTTAGTCTGTCTTCACCCTCTATAATGACAAAGAATTATTCCTTTTGAGTTCCAAAAGCAGAGTCAAAGATCCTCAAAAATTATTCATTTTTTTTCCTTTGACTCTGTTCTCAAAATCAAAGGTACAGTGAGCTTTTCGAGTGTTCTGCACATCACATAAATAGGCCATTTCAGGCTACAAAACATGCATTGCTCTCTGAATTAATATGGGAGGGAGAGGTCCCCTCCATTTATTCTTTACCTCCCAGCATGTTGTCCCTGTTGCAGTTCAAGTATGTTTGAAAGGCCTTCTTGCTAATTCAACTTTAAAAAATTAAATTCCAGAAGAACATAAAAACTTTCAGAGCAGGAAAAAGGTAAAGAAATCTTGGTACCGAATGCTCTATTATAACTACATCTGGGGCCCTGGCTGATGTTGCTCAGTTGGTTGAGCATTGTCCCATGCACCAAGAGGTTACAGGTATGATTTCCTGTTACGGCCCGTGCCCAGGTTGTGGGTTCCATCCTCAGTTGGGGTGTATGCAGGAGGCAACTGATCAATGTTTCTCTCACATCAATGTATGTGGATCTCTCTCGCTCTCTCCCCCTTTCTCTCTAAAATCAATAAAAATACTAAAAAAAGTTCCATCATGGGATAAAGCTGATAGTGGGGATGGTGATGAAGAGAAGTTTGAGATTAGAGGAAGAAACATTTTTTTTTTACTGTAAATAAAATTTAAAGAGTAAAATTTTAGTTATTTGTTATGTCCATTGTTTTTCAAATATAAAAGACATTTTTAATTTTTAAAGTACTATACTAATAAGAGAGAAAAACAATTGTATAGTTCTAGTTATGAAGATGTCTACATTCCATGAAAACAAAATATTAATCAATACCTTATGAAAAATAATATTAGGTAATATAAAAATGAACAACAATGAGGTAGTAACACGTAGTTTTGTAGAAGTTGAGATGTAAGGGATTTGTGGTCATCAGGGTCACATTCTGGGAGAAGTGAAATTTAAGACATGCCTTTAGGAGTCAATGGCCTGGGGGAAAAGTCCAGATCAGCAGAAAATAGAGCAAGGTACAGGGATGATAGTGAGTAAGACGGGCTAGTGGAAAACTTACTTTCAAATAAACCTGCACAGTTTTATTGTACACATTTAATAACAAATATATGTTGGCAATATTCTAAGTTCCCTGAAATAAATAAAAAAAAACAAACAAACAACAAATACAACAACCAAATACAAAGTTTGGTCATATCCAATTACATCACTAACTGAGGACAGGAGATCCTGGATCACTCACTCGCCAGTGATCAGCAAAATGTCTTTTCTGTAGATGGTGGTCATAAAAAAGGTTTAATAAAATAGGAGGAACCGGTCCCTGCTTAGTGCTTAGCATTGTAAGTGCTCACAAGCTATGTGTCAAGTAATTAGAGTAATCAACATGCAGTCACGGACTTCAATGAAACTTTACATCATTGAGTGAGGAGTAATAAATTGATGTGAAATAAAAGTGGAGAGGATTTAGGGCCAATCTGAATTGCATATTGATTAGATAATAGTAAAATATATGTGTATGGACACATCAGTAATTAACTACTGTAAATCATTCCCAAGGAATCTTCTCTCTCAAATGCATGCTCACAAGAAATATAGTGAAAATATACCCAAACCTCTTGTCAGTTTCAGTCACAATACTGGACATCTGCACATTTCTGAATAGCTGCAGGTGTAGGTTTGCAGGGCAATGCTCAGCTTAATGAAGAATGAACATATTACTTAATTATTGATGCCTTTGAATTGGAACCAGAAGTCTAAATCCTGGGACTAGAGACTCAAGCAGACCAAGGATAACTATGGTATATTCTTTTTTAAAAAATCCCCTGAAAAAGAAACTAAGGAAATTTTAAAGCAAATTGCTTATTCATTTTTCTCATCAACCATTGATGGAATGTCTGTTATATGCTGGCCAAGGAAACCTCTAAGAAGAAGGGGAAAAATACCAAAGTGAACAAATATGCAGTTTGAAATTGTGCTTAGTACTGAGATGGAGGGAAAAAAAGAGGTGTGTGTATGTGGGGGACAAAGAGGTGCTTATTTAGGGTTATAGGGGAGATTTTTCTAGAAAAAGAACCTTTAGAATGATACTTAAAGATTAAGACAAGGTTAATAAAAGATCAGGGACTGGTAGGAAGGAGGGAGTAGTATATTCTAAGAGGAGACAATGTGTGAGAAGTACCTGATTTAAGAAATAATTTGGCATATTTATCACTTAACTGGAGTTCATATGTTACTAGTGATGTAGGCAAGAGGAAAGAGATGCAAAATGGAGAGAGGGGCAGGGTATACAGCATTCGTCAATAGTACAGATTTTCGTTTAGTAATAGAAGCTAGTAAAATATTTTTATCAGAGTGTCATTATTCATTCAACAGATATTTATTGAGAGGCTTGATATGTGCCTGGAAGTGTTTTATGACTTTGGCATACATTAGTCAGATAACACACACACACACACACACACACATTTAGCCAGTGTTGGACATGAGCTAGTTTGTGCACGTGCGAGTGTGTGTGTGTGTGTGTGGGGGGGGGCGGTTATGGGGAGTAGAGACAGATGAGAAACAGAGTTATAAGTAATAATAAAATCTTGTGATGTGTCAGAAAGTAATGAATTCTATCAATAAAATGAAATTCAGAACGAGATAAGGAAAGTCAGGAATGCCAGAGCTGGAATGCATAATTAACCTGCAATTTTAAGTAGAGCAGTCAGGGCCGGCCTTGTGGATTATATTATGGCTTTGAAAGATCATTTTACTTCCTATAGTTGGGTTTATTTCAGGCTGTGACACTGAATTAATAGAAATACATTTTGTCTTCTTGACTTGATACAAGCTCTGCCTTCATATCAAAATGTTATATATTAAGGGTGGTTGTAGATAACTGACCATTTATTGCCTTACAGACACTCAGCATCCCGTTGGGTTTGCCCAGTCTCTTTCAGTGACTGAGTCAGTGCTATGATGCTGTATTTATGTTCTGTCCTTGTCACATTATTTGAATGTGAGATTGTTTAGAAATATATATTTCAACGACTCTGTAGAGGAAAACATAGTTTTTATATCCAGTGGTTACCTGAGTAACCAGATGAGTAGATCTAAAAAAAAAAACTGGCTAATTCAATGTACTAGCAGCAGGAGGGAAGTCAGCTGTTCTGGACATTTCTGTATCTTTTATTGTGCTAGATTGGCTGTGTAGTCATGAATTCAGGCCTGATTAAGAAACAGCAAGACTGTGCTGAAGTAACTTCTAAGCTAAAAATTGTTCCCTAAATTAGGACCAGGGCCAGGGATTAAACCTGAAACCTGGAATGTGCCCTTGACAGAAATAAAACCCTATACTCTTCAGGATACCAGCCAATGCTCTAACCACCTACAAACACTGGCCAGGGCAAGAACTTTGTGCATATTATCTCATTTATCTTATCTGAATAACCCCATTACACCACTATTATCCCCATTTACAGATGAGAAAATGTAACTTGCCTAAGGAAACCTAACTAGTAGAGCCACGATCTGAGTCTAGGTTGCTTCTCTGCAGGACTCACAGATTCTAACCAGTATGCTAAAGCATAACTTACACACATACACACACATACACATAAACTTGAATTTGATAATCATTTGTAGCTGAAGAGTATTTATGCAACACCTATAGACTAGCAGAGGATTCAACTGGCCAGGCATCTTGTGTTTAGAGCTCAGTGATACTGAGCAGGGATAAATTGCTATTATGGAAGTCTTGATTACACTGCTCTATTAATTTAATAGCAGACTCTGACTTTATTGCAGTAAGTAACATATTCATTAAAATGTTTAAACACTCAGGAATGAAGAGAAGAGGCGTTAGAAATGCACTCTGATGGCATAACTAACAAAGCAGTGGAGTCATTCACCGCAGAAGGAAATTCTGACAAGTGATCTGCTTGGTCTCGGTCTTCGACTCTGTCTGCTTAGTGTACGGGGTTCAAGCCTACCATCCATGCCACAGAGGCTACCTAAGAAGAGCTATTTATGTGGGGGAGAAAAACCAGCAGGCTCTCAGTGGAATCAAGCGATTAAGCCTTCAAGAAGGAAACGTTTGTTCTGGATTGGTTTAGGCCAGTGGTTCCCATCCTTTTGTTGGCCATGCCCCACCTAAGCATCTCTAAAATCCTGATGCCCCCCTGTGTCATATAATTCTTATAATTCAAAAAGTGAACTCCTACTCATGTGGAGGAAGCCTAAAAAGTCATTAACTTGGTCTAAACAAGCTTCCAAAGAGCATTGCATCCATGAAAGACACAAATAAAAGAACCAAAGGATAGTTGAAGTACTGAGGAAGAAATCATTAAGAAATTGTTTAAAATAAAAATAATATGAAGTGATATGAAAAATAAGCAAATAAAGTTTTAAAACATAATAGAGAACTAAAATGCATAAATATGTCACAATATATATTTATATACTGTTTATGAGGCCCCTAGGACCATAAGAAATGCAAAAAATTCACTGTTAATAACTCATTCTCAAATTGTCCCCCTTAAAAATCAAATTGCCCCCCTGTGGGGCATGTGCCCCACATTGGGAACCACTGGTTTAGGCTAATCCGCCACAGGGACATACTGAGCAAGGTCTTCATTCCTGTTGCATGAGAAGGACAATTGCATCCTGAGCTGGGAAGTGAAAATGCAAATGTTTTATGAGTGTGAGGGAAGTCCTGATGGGTTCTGCAGACAATTTTGTTTGGGATTCTAATTTTGTAGGCTTAAGATCATCTGTTCTAGTGAAGGATAGCTCCTGGGTGTTCCTGACATCAGAATTATGGACATGAAAATACTGGTAAATTAAAATATTTAACAGGGGGTGATTTTGGGAAATAAAACATTATCATTCATCCTTGGAGGTCTTTGAGTAGGAGCAGGCATGTTAATATGGCTGTAGGAGCAGAATGCATTACATGTGGCTGAGAACATTGAGGTCATTGTACTGATGTGGGGCTATAAGAACCCGGTGATAGCAGTAACCGGTTTGGCTCAGTGGATAGAGCGTTGGCCTGTGGACTGAAAGGTCCCAGGTTCGATTCTGGTCAAGGGCATGTACCTTGGTTGCGGGCACATCTCCAGTAGGGAGTGTGCAGGAGGCAGCTGATTGATGTTTCTCTCTCATTGATGTTTCTAACTCTCTATCTCTCTCCCTTCCTCTCTCTAAAAAGTCAATAAAAAATATTTTTTTTTTAAAAAAAAGAACCCGGTGATAACAGTGGTAATGGAGAGGAGGCAGATGGGAGAGAGACAACAGCTCATATTGACAGGGTGTGACTACTCTTAATTGAATATAAGAGGCAGTGGAGAGGAAAAAGTTGGCTTCTTTCTGCTACATCCACTTACTTATTTAAGTAGATAGACTAATGGTTGCCACAGGGGAGGGGGTTGGGAGGCTGGGTGAGAAAGGCGAAGGGATTAAGAAGTACACATTGGTAGTTACAGAATAGTCACTGGGATTCAAAGCACAGCATGGGGAATATAATTATTAAATATTGTAATAAGGATGTATGGTGCCAGCTGGGTACTTGAACACTGGTGGGGGGGGGGCAGGGCATCAGTTTGTAAATGATATGTTTGTCTAACCACACTGCTGTACACCTGATACTAATACAAAATAATATTGAATAGAAACTGTCATTGAAAAATAAAATTAAAAAAAGAAGTAAGTATTTAGCACGTATTAAGTCTCAGGCACAGGGACAGTGCTGAGGATAGAACAATGAGATTAATCTCCTAACACTGACCATGAAGAAGCTGTTTATGTTAGCCGTCTCTAGGGTTCTTGATAAAATGCCAGTTATCACTAGAGATACTTCCTTACCCCCACTCATCGGAACTCTTTTTCTTCTAAAGGTCTCTATCTCTCTCAAAGCCTGATGCAGAAAATTGTCTAAAACAAATCACTTACACCATGGTGTGACTTTGAGTTCATGAAGCATTATCAGCCTCCTTTCGGACTGTATAATCAGTCTCCACTCCGGTCCCCACTCAGAGATTTTAAGCAAGAGTAAGCAGGTAGGCAAGATCACGGTAGGAACAGAGAGCCATATGTTATACATGATCCTGTATTGATCTTAGAATAACCTAAAGCTATTTTTTAAACATAGGGCAAATTCTGGGTTCATTTTGATAATGTCAGAGAGACTGAGTAACTGAAGCGGTTTTAGCCTCATTTCTAGTGGCCAAATAAATGGATCGTCAGCCCCAAGAATTTCAAGCCAGAAAAAGCAGGTAGGTAAATTCATTGTAGAATAAAGACCCATCTACTATTCATGAGATTATACGGATATGCAGGGTAATTTAAATCTACTATTTTACACATAGAATAAGCTCTGGGTTTATTTTAATAATCTCAGCTATGAAAGTGGCTGGTTGCCTGGGAAATATATGATGGCTTCTTCTATAGGCATATATATATAAATTGCTTAGTGATAAAAATTTGCAAAGGATGAGGACTGATGTAGTAAACCTTTTATGATAAATGTACCTTTGCAATGTCTTTCTGAAATGAAGAGTTGCTTCCCAAAAGAGGCATTTATGCTGAATATGAAAATTACCACTCTGATTAAAATAGCAGAATGGAGAAAATAGGGTTATTTAAATGTTAGTTATGCCAAAACTAAACAAGTGTTCACATGACAAAAGCAAAGAGGGTTCTTTTCCCCCCACTTTAAGTCAAAATATTTACTCATGTATTCAAGAGATATTTATTTAGCAGTTGCCTATTTAACAAGTTTGGGGTTGAGCTATGTGAAATAGTGAACATGAATATGCTTGTTTGCTAAAGTTGAGAGCTGCTTAGCTTATTATATGATAAACTCTATGTCTATAACTGCATTGTGATATATAATAGAATACATAGCAAGGGAGTAAGAGTCTTGTGGGAATTCAGAGAGAGGGAGATTACTTCTGGTTGGGATGGGATGGTGAGGAAAATTTAGATGGATTCTTAGAGAAGGACGCACTAGGGCTGGGCTTTGAAGAATAGATAATACCATAGATAAGCAGTCATGAAAAGGTCCAGAACTCCTGATGAAAGTAATACAAACAATATCATTGAAGTAGAAAATCTTTGCACACATGTAGGGTTATGCATGTGGTTCAATTTGGCCAGACCACAGAGCACATGTAGAAAAATGCAGAATAATTGCAGAGAGTTATTTTACATGATCGTGTAGATATTTGGGCTAATTTTTATGAAGCTTGGAATTAGGCAAGAATTTAGAAACCTGGTTATACCCCAGACCTACTGTTAACTATTTCAGGGTAAGTTGGTAAACCTCATTCTTTTGAGATGTCGAATTATTTATTTACATAATCAAATCCTCTGAAGCTAATCTAAGTCTCTGAAGTTCCTTCCAGTTCTAGGATTCCTTCAGGCATTCAGACTCAGCTTTGATTCCCCTCTAGCTCCATTTCTCTAACAAGCTTTGTTCTAATTTTATTCGGCCGACTTTCCTCCAGAATAGCTCTTCAGTCCATTCTTTATTATCGTTCCTACTGACATTGCCCTGGTATAGGAATCAGATTGTTTTGACTTTGGCCCTATGTGTTTATTCTATACCATTGGCCATTGAGACCCATACCCAAAATGTAATAGTAACATTGCAAGTCACCTAAACCTGACATGCACATCCTTGCTTTTGAATTAATGCTCATACTCTTTCTACTTAGAATGCCCTTTCCGCCCATCACCTTTACGCTTAAGGAAGTCCTTATCTACATTCATTATTCAACTCAAACACTGTCATTTTCTCAACCCTCCCCATTTTTAAAAAATTTCCAGAACAACATTGAAGCTTTACAACTAGGAGAGAGAATTGGCTTGTAGTATTTACTTGGCAAGTTGCTTTTCTAATCTATAAGAACACTCTTTATGTGTTGCCCTACACTTACATTTCCTAAAACAAGAATTGTAAAAGGCCTCATGTCTCAAGTCACAAATGATTTGGACTAAGAGTAAGCACAAGACTCAAGTCGAGCCAATCCATTTGCACTCCCAGATTTTGGAATGAGAACACCAAGGAAAATGGATAAAGAACTATGCCTAGACAGAGCAGGGTAACGTTTATTTAAGAACCAGCTCTGGGCAGTTGCCCTCCCCAAACCAGTTTTAAGTGCAATAGAAAAAATAAACCCTTGCTGCTGGGTAGAGAAGCTGTATAGCCTCAGAGGCCAACCATACCATATGCAAGAAGCTAGAAGAATCAGATGAAAAATTCAATACCATATGCAAGAAGCTAGAAGAATCAGATGAAAAATTCAATACCATATGCAAGAAGCTAGAAGAATCAGATGAAAAATTCAATACCATATGCAAGAAGCTAGAAGAATCAGATGAAAAATTCAATACCATATGCAAGAAGCTAGAAGAATCAGATGAAAAATTCAATACCATATGCAAGAAGCTAGAAGAATCAGATGAAAAATTCAATACCATATGCAAGAAGCTAGAAGAATCAGATGAAAAATTCAATACCATATGCAAGAAGCTAGAAGAATCAGATGAAAAATTCAATACCATATGCAAGAAGCTAGAAGAATCAGATGAAAAATTCAATACCATATGCAAGAAGCTAGAAGAATCAGATGAAAAATTCAATACCATATGCAAGAAGCTAGAAGAATCAGATGAAAAATTCAATACCATATGCAAGAAGCTAGAAGAATCAGATGAAAAATTCAATACCATATGCAAGAAGCTAGAAGAATCAGATGAAAAATTCAATACCATATGCAAGAAGCTAGAAGAATCAGATGAAAAATTCAATACCATATGCAAGAAGCTAGAAGAATCAGATGAAAAATTCAATACCATATGCAAGAAGCTAGAAGAATCAGATGAAAAATTCAATACCATATGCAAGAAGCTAGAAGAATCAGATGAAAAATTCAATACCATATGCAAGAAGCTAGAAGAATCAGATGAAAAATTCAATACCATATGCAAGAAGCTAGAAGAATCAGATGAAAAATTCAATACCATATGCAAGAAGCTAGAAGAATCAGATGAAAAATTCAATACCATATGCAAGAAGCTAGAAGAATCAGATGAAAAATTCAATACCATATGCAAGAAGCTAGAAGAATCAGATGAAAAATTCAATACCATATGCAAGAAGCTAGAAGAATCAGATGAAAAATTCAATACCATATGCAAGAAGCTAGAAGAATCAGATGAAAAATTCAATACCATATGCAAGAAGCTAGAAGAAACAGATGAAAAAATCAACAACTTAAGTAAGGCCCAAGAAGAAATGAAGAGTGATATAGCTGCCATAAAAAACTCCATTGAAAGTATCAACAGTAGACTAGGAGAAGCGGAGGACCGAATTAGTGAATTAGAAGACAAGGAAGCAAAACACACCCAAACTATACTGCAAATGGAGAAAAAAATTAAAAGACAGGAGGAGAGCCTAAGGGAGCTTTGGGACAACATGAAACGAAACAACATACGAATAATAGGGGTGCCAGAACAACAGAAAGATGAACATGGATTAGAAAACCTATTCGAAGAAATAATATCAGAAAACTTCCCTGAGGTGGGGAAGAAAAAAGTCACACAAGCCCAGAGAGTCCCAAACAAGGTGAATCCGAAAAGACCCACACCAAGACACATCATAATTACCATGGCAAATGTTCAGGACAAAGAGAGAATCTTACAGGCTGCAAGAGAGAGACGGAAAGTTACATACAAGGGATCTCCCATTAGATTATCAAATGATTTCTCAACAGAAACACATCAGGCCAGAAAAGAATGGACAGAAATCTACAAAGTGATGCAAAGCAAAGGACTGAATCCAAGAATACTCTATCCAGCAAGGCTATCATTCAAAATTGAAGGGGAAATAAGAAGCTTCACAGACAAAAAAAGGCTAAGGGAGTTTATCACCACCAAGCCAGCCATGCAAGAAATGCTAAAGGGACTGGTGTAAAAAGAAGAAATAACAAGCTCAGAAAGAAAACAGCCACACACACAAAAAAAGAAATGGCTACAAACAAGTACCTTTCAATAATAACTTTAAATGTAAACGGACTAAATGCTCCAACCAAAAGACATCGAGTGGCTGAATGGATAAAAAAACATGACCCATACATCTGCTGTCTACAAGAGACCCACCTCATTAGAAGGGACTCACACAGACTGAAAGTGAAGGGATGGAAAAATATCTTTCACGCAAATGGAAAGGAAAAGAAAGCTGGGGTAGCAATACTTATATCGGACAAAATACATCTCAAAGTGAAGGCCATAACCAGAGATAAGGAAGGCCACTTCATAATACTAAAGGGATCAATACAACAAGAAGATATAACCCTGGTAAACATATATGCACCCAATGCAGGAGCACCCAAATTCATAAAAAAACTCCTGGAAGATATCAAAGGAGAGATCGACAACAATACAATCATAGTAGGGGACTTTAATACACCACTGACACCACTGGATAAGCCCGCTAGACAAACAATCAGCAAAGAAACAGCAATCCTAAATGACTCACTAGATCAGATGGACTTAATTGACATCTTCAGAACACTTCACCCCAAAGCCATGGAATATACATTCCTCTCAGGTGCTCATGGGACATATTCAAAAATAGACCACATATTGGGTCACAAGCAAAGTCTCCACAAATTCAAGAAGATTGAAATCATAAAAAGCTTCTTCTCAGACCACGATGGCATAATGTTAGAAATAAACTACAATAAAAACAACCCAAAATACTCAAACACTTGGAAGCTGAATAGCATGTTATTAAATATTGATTGGGTTACCAATGACATCAAAGAAGAAATTAAAAACATCCTGGACACTAATGACAATGAAAACACAACAATCCAAAACCTATGGGACACAATGAAAGCAGTCCTGAGAGGGAAGTTTATAGCTCTACAGGCCTATCTCAAAAAACAAGAAAAAATGGTAGTAAATCATCTAAATCTACAGCTCAAAGAATTAGAAAGAGAGCAACAAGAAAACCCCAGAGTGAGCAGAAGGAAGGAGATAATAAAGATTAGAGCAGAAATAAATGACATAGAGACCAAAAAAACAATACAGAAAATCAATGAAACCAAGAGCTGGTTCTTTGAAAGGATAAACAAGATTGACAAACCTCTAGCCAGGCTCACCAAGAAGCAAAGAGAGAGGACCCAAATAAACCAAATCAGAAACGATAGAGGCGAAATAACAACAGACCCCACAGAAATACAAATGATTGTTAAAAAATACTATGGACAGCTCTACTCCAACAAACTAGACAACCTGGAGGAAATGGACAAATTCCTAGAAAAATACAACATTCCAGCACTCAATCAGGAAGAATCTAAAAATCTCAATAGGCCAATAACTATGGAAGAAATTGAAGCAGTCATCAAAAAGCTTCCAGCAAACAAAAGCCCAGGACCAGATGGCTTCTCAGGGGAGTTTTACCAAACTTTCAAGGAAGAACTAAAACCTATCCTCCTCAGACTACTACAAAAAATTCAGGAGGAAGGAACACTTCCAAGCTCATTCTATGAAGCCAGCATCACCCTAATACCAAAACCAGGTAAAGACAACACAATGAAAGAGAATTACAGGCCAATATCCCTCATGAACATAGATGCCAAAATCCTCAACAAAATCTTAGCAAATCGGATCCAGCAGTACATCAGAAAGATCATACACCATGACCAAGTAGGATTTATTCCAGGGATGCAAGGATGGTACAATATCCGCAAATCAATAAACGTGATACATCACATAAACAAATTGAAAGAAAAAAACCACATGGTCATATCAATTGATGCAGAAAAAGCATTTGACAAAATCCAACACCCATTTTTGATAAAAACTCTCAGCAAGGTGGGAATAGAAGGATCATACCTCAACATAATAAAAGCCATATATGACAGGCCCACAGCCAACATCATACTCAATGGACAAAAACTAACACCATTTCCCCTAAGAACAGGAACAAGACAGGGATGCCCACTCTCACCACTCCTGTTCAACATAGTACTGGAAGTATTAGCCATTGCAATTAGGCAAGAAGAAGAAATAAAAGGCATCCAAATTGGAAAAGAGGAAGTAAAACTGTCCTTATTTGCAGATGACATGATATTATACATACAAAACCCTAGAGACTCCATCAAAAAGCTACTAGACTTAATACATGAATTTGGCAATGTAGCAGGATACAAAATTAACCCCAAGAAATCTGAGGCATTTCTATACACCAATAGTGAACTTTCAGAAAGAGAGATTATAAAAACAATCCCATTTACCATCGCACCAAAAAAATTAAGCTACCTAGGAATAAACTTAACTAAAGAGGTAAAAGACCTCTACTCAGAAAACTACAGGACGTTGAAAAAAGAGATAGAGGAAGACATAAAGAGATGGAAGAACATACCATGTTCTTGGATTGGTAGAATCAACATCATTAAAATGTCCATACTACCCAAAGCAATCTATAAATTCAACGCACTTCCCATTAAAATACCAATGGCCTACTTCAAAGATCTAGAACGAACTCTCCAAAAATTCATCTGGAACAAAAAACGACCCCGAATAGCTGCAGCGATCCTGAGAAAGAAGAAAGTAGGTGGGATCTCAATACCAGATATCAAGATGTATTACAAAGCCACTGTTCTCAAAACTGCCTGGTACTGGCACAAGAACAGGCATATAGATCAATGGAATAGAATAGAGAACCCAGAAATCGGCCCGAACCAATATGCTCAATTAATATTTGACAAAGGAGGAAAGAACATTCAATGGAGCCAAGATAGTCTCTTCAATAAGTGGTGTTGGGAAAATTGGACAGATATATGCAAGAAAATGAAACTAGACCACCAACTTACACCATACACAAGAATAAACTCAAAATGGATAAAGGACTTAAATGTACGACAGGAAACCATAAAAATTCTAGAAGAATCCAAAGGCAACAAAATCTCAGACATATGCCAAAGCAATTTCTTCACTGATACAGCTCCTAGGGCAGTTGAAACTAAAGAGAAAATGAACAAATGGGACTACATCAAAATAAAAAGTTTCTGCACAGCAAAAGAAACCATCAACAAAACAACAAGAAAGCCCACTACATGGGAGAACATATTTGCCAACATTATATCTGATAAGGGCCTAATCTCCAAAATTTATAGGGAACTCATACAACTTAACAAAAGGAAGATAAACAATCCAATCAAAAAATGGGCAAAGGATCTAAATAGACACCTTTCAAAAGAGGACATTCAGAAAGCCAAGAGACATATGAAAACATGCTCAAAGTCACTAATCATCCGAGAGATGCAAATCAAAACAACAATGAGGTACCATCTCACACCTGTCAGACTGGCTATCATCAACAAATCAACAAACGACAAGTGCTGGAGAGGATGTGGAGAAAAAGGAACACTTGTGCACTGCTGGTGGGAATGCAGACTGGTGCAGCCACTATGGAAGACAGTATGGAGTTTCCTCAAAAAACAAAACATGGAACTCCCATTTGACCCTGTGATCCCACTTCTAGGAATATATCCCAAGAAACCAGAAACACCAATCAGAAAGGATCTATGCACCCCTATGTTCATAGCAGCACAATTCACCATAGCTAAGATTTGGAAACAGCCTAAGTGCCCATCAGTAGATGAATGGATTAGAAAACTGTGGTACATCTACACGATGGAATACTATGCTGCTGTAAAAAAGAAGGAACTCTTACCATTTGCAACGGCATGGATGGAACTGGAGAGCATTATGCTAAGTGAAATAAGCCAGTCAATGAAGGAAAAATACCACATGATCTCACACATTCATGGATAATAAAGACCATTACAAACTTTTGAACAATAATAGATACAGAGGCAGAACTGCCTCAAACAGATTGTCAAACTGCAGCGGGAAGGCTGGGGAGGGTTTGGGGGCAGGAGGGAGGAGGGTAAGAGATCAACCGAAGGACTTGTATGCATGCATATAAGCATAACCAATGGACATAAGACACTGGGGGGTAGGGGAGTCCAGAAGATTGTCAAGGGCGGGGGGAAAAAGGACACATATGTAATACCGTTTGTAATACTTTAAGCAATAAAAAAATTAAAAAAAAAAGAACTATGCCTAGAAGCACATGGCTGAGTCACCCTTTCAGCAGAAAAATAAAATGCAGATCTAAAAACTTCTGCAGATTCTGGAACTATTAAACTTCTTGCTTTTCCTAAAGCCTATTTGCTCAGTTTCATCCTAAATTTCATGATATCTGTAATAAAATTCTGCTTTGAGATTGTTTGATTTAGGTTTTGTTACTAGAAATCAAATGTTTCCTGATATGAACACTGATCAATCCTCTGTCATCTCTCTCTTTGATATCTTCTAATCCAGTAATTATTTCCTGAGACTGGTAATGGATGACAAGTTTCACTAAGTGGTAAATTTCTTTCAGAAAATATCCATATCTGATTTTTTTAAAAAGTATTTTTATTGATTTCAGAGAGGAAAGAAGAGGGGGAGAGAGATAGAAACTTCAATTATGAGGGAGAATCATTAATGACCATACCCAGGATTGAGCCCACAACCTGGGTAGATACCCTGACTGGGAATTGAACTGTGACCTCCTGGGTCATATAGGTCAATGCTCAACCACTGAGGCACAGCAGCGTGACCATATTGGATTTCTTATCTTGCACCTGCTTGGTGGACTGTTTGGTCTAAATTAGTGATCTGGTAAATATATATAAGCTAAGATATAAGGATATCAAAGTGATAACTGAGAAGGTTCCACTTTCTTCTGCTTCCCGATGGTGCCTTGAACATGATTATTTCATTTTTGTGGGCAACATTTTCATATGGTTTTGGCATACGAGCTAAGATAACTCTCCTTAGAAATATGCAAACTGGGGAAATCCTCTTTGTTTAAAAGTTAAGATAGCTTAGCCTAAGTCTAAGGGAAAGAACTCATTATTTAAGTAAACCACTTTTTACTTTATTTATTTTTTCATGTGGTTAATGCCTCCATTCTTCATCCATATATATATTTTTAAAATTTGTCTTTAGTGTTGAAAGTATACTTTAGTAGTAACACTTAAGGAAAAGTTTCCAACTTCTACTTATATTCCTTCCAGTTCCTGTCATGATTTCCAGCTATTAAATAGCACACTAATTAGATTTTACATGCTCTATAATTTCATGAGGCATCATGTAACACCAAAAATCATTATTAGTGAAATGTTATCTTTTGATTCTCCTTTTTTTCACAGCCCAACTCCAAAATTGAATTTTATGTAGAATGTTTCAAAATGCACTGAACCTTTAGCCCTTGAATTCATGATGGAAGTGATAGTTTCTGATAACTTGTGAACTCATTATTTTCAAGCTTTGATGCTTTTGTTGATTTTTAATTAATTTCCAGAAATACTGTTATATGCTATATCTACACCATCCTTAAGATTCTTTTCTATTTTTACATGTTTCAAAATGATCAACTCCCATCCACGTGGCTTTTGAAAAGTTTGAAGCTTAGACAATTATAGAAAATATAATTATTAATTAGCATACATCCTCCAAATTTTATGTTTCCCTACCCAGTAACATTTATTTTTCTCCCCACATCTTATCACAATAATTTCAAAAATAAGAATTTCAATTTAAAATATATATATATATAAAATTTATTGCCAGGAAGATGACTGACTAATATTCTTTGTATCTCAAGAATATGAATTAAGCCAAAACCGGTTTGGCTCAGTGGATAGAGCGTAGGCCTGTGGACTGAAAGGTCCCAGGTTCGATTCCGGTCAGGGGCATGTACCTGGGTTGCGGGCACATCCCGAGTAGGAGATGTGCAGGAGGCAGCTGATTGATGTTTCTCTCTCATTGATGTTTCTAACTCTCTATCTCTCTCCCTTCTTCTCTGTAAAAATCAATAAAATATATTTAAAAAAAAAGAATATGAATTAAAAGGTACTTACTACCCAAAAGGAATGTGAGCTCAATTGGTAGCACTCTCCTCACCCAGTATAGCTGTATTTATCAAGTCCCCCCCCAATGCTATATTGAGAAATATATATTCCCTTGTTATAAGCACATGTACCAGAATATACATACATGTTTCATAAAACAAGCTCACCTTTATTACATGTGTTGTATTATATTTGTATTTATTACAATAAAAAATAATGTTTGTGATCTATTTCATTTCTGATGATTTAGCATCTCAAGACCCTTTATAACTAAGAGTGATTGCCAGTATGTTAGCAAGGGCTAGAAAATTCTCACCCCTCATTTTGGCCACTAAAATATGAGCATGAGACTTGGTCTTGTCCAGTTAGATCATTCCAGAGGGGGCGTTAAACCTTTATGTGGAACTCCTAGTTAGATGGAAGTATATTTGACACTTTCAGCAGCCTTTCCCAAAAAGAAAGAGGGGAATGAAAAAACAGAAAATGAATGTTTGTACCAGAATAGGAACACAAATATCTAAGGAAAAAATGCACCTTGTTCCATATAGTTGGATAAAAATTTGTTTACTCAAACCACAGTGCTTCCAACTCCAGACCCCTGTTATGAATACTGCCAGGTGCAATGATTATTCTGAATAAATCTGAATCAGTAAAGTATAAATTGTGGAGACTTTCTGTGTTGTTTTTTTAACAATGCAATAACAAAGTCAGAAGCATCTTTTTAAAAAAATATTTTTATTTATTTCAGAGAGGAAAGGAGAGGGAGAGAGAGAGATAGAAACATCAATGATGAGAGAGAATCACCGATTAGCTGCCTTCTGCACGCCCCACACTGGGGATGGAGCCCGTAACCGGAGTATGTGCTCTGACTGGGAATCAGATGGTGACCTCCTGGTTCATAGGTGGACTCTCAACCACTGAGCTACGCTGGCTGGGCCAGAAGCATTTTAATAAGAAACTTAGCAAGCTGAGCCTTATCAGGCTGATTTTGTGGCCTGATTTCCCACCTTTGATGTGAAGACCATCACCTTATTCCACTGGTGCTGTGTGCCTGGTTCAGTCTTCTGCTGATTCTTTGCTCCTAAAAGAGAAAGCAGGTGAGGCAGTTTAATGAGTGCTGTTTTAATGAACAGGCAGTCACTGAACTATGTGCTTTAAAAATCGAATAGGCTGACTTTGCACTATTTTAACTCTGGTAATTAAAGTAAGCATTCTTTGAGGGAAATGAGAGGTGGATGATTGGGGTAGCTGTGGCTTTGTGTTCTTTTCCCCTCTTCCATTCCTATCCTGCCCTATGTGAAGGGGAGAGAGGCCATAATTGTAATAGAGTCCAGGCCAGTTTGATTTGACATTTAACTTGGAAAAGAGAATTTACCAAAAGAGAAATTACAGGAGGGTTGGAGAGAGAACATGGTGAGTGTCAGAGGAATGGGGGGAAAGGTGTAAAAGGTGTTGTTTCAGAGAAATGAACCAGTTAACAATAATAAATTCTTGGGAAAATGAGATAATGGGCAGTAATAATAATAATACACATGTAAATAAAGGGGATTTCCTCCCTCTAAGTGTCTAAAGAAAAAATCCTAAACGGACAGTCACATACCTTAGGCAAATAGATCTGTTTTTCTCTTCCCTGTTCCATAATCTTCTTTGCCTTTTCAATTTTTATTCCACAGTTAAGACTGGTTCACTTTTCATTCAGGCTATTACCTCTGTCCTCAACAGATACTTTATTACTGCTCCCTGGGACGGAATCAACTTTTTTATCTTCTCTTCTCTGACCTAGATTTGGTGACTCCAGTGTCCAGGGTGGTTTTAATAGAACTCTCCTATTGCCATAATTTATTCTGATAAAACATGCTCATACAGACTCAGGAATTATTGCAGGAAAGGACATTCTTGTAATACGAATATACTTGGTCTTGTTTGTCGCCTCGTTCTCCAGCTAAACCCTGGGAGGATTTTCTCAGATTGAGTGACCTTCCCCGTGCAGCCTGCTGGAGGGGGTTCTGGTCCTCTCTTTATAGTTTTGCTTTCCTCTGGGTATAGAGCAGGTTTGCTACCTAATTATCTGAATGTGGTTTCTGTGGTTTAAACTGACATGTTAGTTTAAGCAGTGGAGGTAATCAATAGTTTAATCAGTCACTCCATTTCTAATTCTGTATGTGTTACTTACATTATTCATCACAAGCACAAATAATGCCTCCCTTCCCCCTGACCCCCCCTCCTGCCAAAGTCAAACAAAATCAGGTCAAGTTGAGCACTATGGACATATGTGGAAAAAATAAAAATGCATGACTTCATTCTCCTTATTTGGGATTTGGAGGTCATAGGGCAGAGACACTGTAAAAGCACATAAAAATTTATGTGGAAGTATCTGACTCCTGCCGATGAAGTTAGGGGATCTACTTCTTGCTTGCAACTATAATAAGTAAAATCTAAAGTTATTCTCAGAGTTAACGTTGAAAGAGAAATGTAGAGGGGTAATGACATCAATAGCACATATCCATAAAATATATATGGAACAAAAAGATTTTTCAACAAATGACAGTAAAACAAGCCCAACCATGGAGCTTGAGGATGTTTGTAAAGGGAGAGTTCTTTGATGACAGAAGTAGATTCCATCCATAGGAGTCCCTGCTAAGTTAAAGCTGGAATTCCGAACTTGGGTTTCCTGCTATATACATGGACCTTCTGGGGTATCTGTGTATCTATTAGCATGGGTAGGTCACCATTCATTTTCTTGTTTTGTTATTCTGGCTTTGTTGTCCTTGTGGCTATTGTTATTATGTATTTTTCTTCTCCCCCCACCCGCCACGTCCTGACCAAGGGAAGGTTTTTGTTGTTGGGAAATTATACACAAGACAGAAAGCAGAGGCCAGAAGGATGGAGGACATAACTTGTTCCCTTTACCTGGACCCAGGAATTATGCCCATTCCCTCCAAGAAGAAGGGTAGAATCAGAAACTAAAGAAATTAGTCTCATAAAGGGTTTTGTGAGAACTGAGAGGAAAACAGTGCTGGGTTAGCGTCCCCTGGGAAGCACCAGGCGCCCCTGCCCCAGGCAGCGCACTGCTTGCCCAGGCGATTAGTTGGAGTGGCCAACTCAGCAGAACCCCGGCAGCTCCCCCAGAAGCACTGAAAGGCTGGGTGGGGAGAGCAGCTCCAGGGGGGCCCTGGCAGGGCAATGTGGTCCCCAGATGGCACAGATTCATCATGACCATATGTGCGAATTCCCCGGGGGACTATAGGAAGTGTTTGAGAGCAGAAACTTTGCAGAGTCTGGCATTTCAGGTCAGAAGATGAGGTCCTAGCTGAACCAGGAATATTTTGCAATGCCCTTCTAGCTGTATGATCCCAGAGAAGTCATTTCCAGTGACAAGAACTAATGTTTGTTACTTATTTTACTCAAGGGCCATCACCCAATGTCATCACCAACGAGTTTCATGTTAGGCAGTCCCTACAAGAACATTGCATTCAGATGCATTATTACACATCTGTATCAAATGGACAGGTTCATATGGAAGTAACATTTTGCAGGCAGTCCAGATTGAGAACTAGAAAGAGCCCTTGGGTAATCTAATGTAAGTGATTTGCACACATATTTGGTTTATAGAACTTTTTGTTAAAAATGCTTTTCTATTCAATATACATATACTTTGTATATCTGCATGTGTATATATAAACATGAATAAGATAGAATGCTTGTCTCAGAAATGTTCCTGTTTATTAGAGGGGATCTCTCTCTCTCTCTCTCTCTCTCTCTCTCTCTCTCTCTCTCTCTTTCTCTCTCTCTTCCTTCACACCTAGGTTCATGAATTTATAAATAGAAGGGAACAATATAATGTGTAGAAGAACAAGGGTGGGAAAAATCGGAGAAAGTGGGCATGTGTGGAAAGGAAAGGTTTCATGGGAACAATTATTTTTTGACCCTGGGCTTGAAGGTTGGGGGAAATTTTCAAAAGCAGAAGTTGTCTAATAAATTATTCTTGGCACAAGAAAAGTATGAACAAAGAAAGAATCTTAAAAACCTAAGAAATTCAGGAAAATAAATCGGGACACAATATACAGGCCTAAGGTTCCAATGTGTTTCAAGGACAGTGTGGGTCCATTTTGAGAAGAATACTGCTCATGAAAGTTGTGCCGTGGGGAGATTGTTCCAGCATCTGAAGGGGCCCTTTCCTTCTAATGGCAGGGAAGTAGCAGAAAGGCCATGGTATGTGACTGAAATTTCACCCAGTTGTCTCTCCCCACGTCCCTGCAGTGACCTTTGAGGTGACTTGTCAGAAATTAGAGGGCTCCACAGACAGCATTTGGATGCCTTTTGTTGAGTCTGTCTTCCACTTTTCACAACTAAAGAAACTGAGGATTGATCAAGCAATGATCCATTCCGGGACATTTGGCTCCTCAGCCCTCAGCTATAGATTGGTGGCTGGAAAATGACACTTTCTCCTGGCTTACGTCACACATTAAAGATCTGCCTTTCCTGGAAATATTTTCAGTTTTCCATGAAACTATCAGTTCTGAGTTCGTAGGCAAGAACATTGACCGGACACGGGTTGTTACAGTCTCTATACATTCTTGACCATTATTCACTGTTAGTGTTATTATCATTTGGGGGGCGTATGTTTTAGAGCCATGAAGGGTCATGGCATTTTATTCTTTTTAAGATCCAAAGGTTGTGGTTGTATTGTTGAGGAGATATTTGGATTTTAACAACTGCTTTTAGAATGAAGTATGTGGTAATATTCTATTCATAGTCAAGGTGAATGCCAAGTCACATTATGATGCAGCTTTACAAGCAGGTTGAATTCTCCTACAGGTCAGACAGGCATGCAGTTACCTTCCTGTGCACCTAACCAATGGATAATCCATGAACTGGCAACTTCTCTAGTTTCTGGCAATACAGCTATAAGACCCTGCCTTGATTTAGGTCAGGGATGCATGGGAGAGAATGGTCCAACTGGGGAGATCGCTGATCTTGATGGCTATTGCTTCAGCCTGCAGGGGAGGAAAAGGTTTTTCCTTGGCCCAGCTCGGATCCCTGGTTGGGTCTGAAAATAACTGACAAAGATAGATTAACAAAAGAGAAGCATACAAATGTATGTAATATACATTTTATGTGTTCTGGGAGCCTTCATAAGAAAATGAAGATTGCTCTAGCTGGTTTGGCTTGGTGGATGGAGCATCAGCCTGTAGACTGAAGGGTCCCAAGTTCGATTCCGGTCAAGGGCACATGCCTGGGTTTCGGGCTCAATCCCTGGTGGGGGCTGTGCAGGAGGCAGTCAATCAATGATTCTCTCTCATCATTGATGTTTCCATATCTCTGTATCCCTCTCGCTTCCTCTCTGAAATCAATAAAAATATATTTTAAAAAAAGAAAGTGATGATCCAAAGAAACAGACCTGTGTATTTTTATGCCAGGTTTGATGAAGAGTAGATAGTCATGGTTAAGGAGTATGAGGTTATTGTAGTAAATTGGGGGACACTTAGAAAGACCTATTGGTTAGGGTTCTTCTTGGTATATCTGCTCCTTTCCTTCTGGTACAGGGAGGGCATCCCTCACATGAGGATTTAATGACCTGTTTCAGAGAGAAGTGGCCTGCTGTAGGTGGTCACAATGATCTCCCTGCTTCTTCTGTTTTCTCAAAGTTCTTCAGTTGAAAATATTCAATATGCCAAGGTGCCATGTTTGGGGCAGTGTGTCCCGAACCTCCAATCAACTTCCCCATCACTTTTTGGTTCTCTTTCCTCTAACCATGCTGCTCAGATAGGACTGTGATAGACCTCCTGGGCCATGTTCTGTTGCTTAATTGGGAGGGTTGTCGAAATCTTCAAGGGCTTCTCTTAATAGACACATTGAGTTTAGACTTAGTGGTTATTATAAGTAAGAGGAAAAAGTCATCTCTCAATAGGTTCTTTGTAATTAACTGCATTAGGGAAAACTGTAAGCTAGGTAGCCCCCTGTTGCTGGATAAGGCATTTAAGTGGTTATCCATCATGTTTAATTTCCTTTCCTCGATGGGATTCTAGGCATCTACCTTGGGCTTTCGGCGACTCACTGTTAGCCCTTTGGCTCTCTTGTCCTTTATCTTGTGGCTCCTGCTCCTCCAACTCAAAAATCTTATATAAACCAATTTTTCAACACTGTTTCCCTGCTGCTAGCAGACATGTTTAGAAAATTAAATGAAACTGATCCCTACAAAAGTATCATCTAAGGGAGATATTTATAATATAAAAGTAGGGTTTTAGTAATTTAGATGCTCTTGAGACCCTAAGAAATAATTCTTAAAGGGCACTTTGGGTGCTGTGGAGGAGGGAGCAAGGGCTTTGAGGGAGGGGGCCTCTACATGGCCAGCTTCCTGTCTAGCAGGTGAATTGCACGACAGGGAATGGGACTGAGCCATGGTTTCCTTTTGGGGCCTCATTACATATTTTTCTCTTAGGCTGAGTCTTCGATGTTATGCAGTGCCAGGTGTGGGAGCATGGAACAAATCAAACCATTGAGCTCTTGAAGCTCCTCATTTGCCTTCGGATATCTTTAATCTGGCAGTGGATATCCCTTTCCCAAGTATTTTTGAACATGAACGCTATCCAAAACAACATGTGGCAGTTTCTCTAATTACTTATGATTAAGAAAAAAGCGAAGTCAGGCCCCCCAGGCATGGACGCTTTGCCATCTGACTGAAGAAACCAAGGCTGCTGAGCAAAGCAGCCTGGAAATGAATGCAGGCCCAGCACAGGGCGGTGGTTCAGCGTGACTATCCTGTGCTGTATTTCAAAAATGTTCTGCATGACAGGAAAGGGGGCAACAGAGAGCAGATGGTCTGAGTTATAAAAGCCAGGGAAAACAGGGATGCAAAGACATTTCTGTGCGGGAATAACCTCATCAAAATAGTCAGTCACTGAGTCCGTGGCAGAGGGAGGGGGAGAATAGACCAGGAGCTGACATAGAAAATAGAGCTGTTTTTACATGGATCCCAGGAAATGGCAGAAACATGTTGGAAAACATTAAGAAGGGATCACATGTATCTACTGTGGAGTCCCTCCTTGAGTTAAAAAAGATAGAGAAACGCATTCATTTGGGAAAGATATGGTAACATTTCCCCAGGTCTTTCCTTACGAAGTAATTTGTGATGTATTCTTCTCTTAATGAGTAATTTATTCTTACTGAATTTGGAGAAAAAAATATATTTCTGCTACTTGGGGGCGGGGAGTTTATCCTGTTTTGCTATCTGAAGCTGAAGTATAAGAATTAATGCCCCAAACCCAGCTGGCTGTCAATTCCTGAAAGGGCATAAGGGATTAGCACTATTGTGTAAAAGAGTGGTTTTATATTTAGCATCCTTGCAAAAAAGATTTGGTGTATGATAAAAACCACACAAGATAGAAATAGCAAAAGCCCAGATAACACACACACACACACACACACACACACACACACACACACACATCCAACTACTGTTGATTAATTTTTCAGCTCTTTCTCCTCATCCCCCCTCCTTATACTTTAAGTCCATGCTCATATCTTCATGGGTTTTCTGTTTCTCTTGTCCATGTATTTAATTTTCAGATTTCTGCTCCAATATTGCCTTGACTGGCTCCCTTGGCCAAGATCAAATTCCCATTTCTCCATGCTCAGATGCCCTTCTGTCTATAGCCTTTATAAAATGAGCACACCGAAGTGAAATAATATGTGCTTCCCTTCCTCCCCTCTGAGCACTCTGAAAGCGAAGACCAGGCTCTCCTCATTTTAGGAGCTTCTGCAGTCTGTCACATTTTGGGGAATTAGTGATAATAACTAACTTCCATTGTGCACTTAGGATGTGTTCAGGAACTGCCCGGAGCTTTGTAGATGTATTGAATCATTTAATATTTCCAATCGCCTTAAGATGCATATTCCATTACAATTCACACTTTATACATGAAGAAACCGAGAGATTATGGTTATGTAAATTGCCCAAGGTCAAGAAATAAGAAAATGGCAAAGCTTAGCTTTTTAAATTTAAGTAAATGCTAGGGTAAACTTGCTTAATTCTATTCTGACCCTCAGTGACTGTAAGGACAGATTGTTAGCCAAAGCGTCTTTTAGGAACATTTAAAAAGGTTATTTAGCATGAAAGACTGAATACACAATAAGAAATGATCATGATACTTGAAGGGCCGTGAGCCTACTCTGACGTCCCAAGCCGTGGAGTAAAGTGAAGAGGTATCTTCAAAGACTAGCCTGTAAATTGATCTCGACAATCCATCTTTGAGCAGATGGGTGATAGAACAGATTTTCTTTGAAACTTTTAAACCCTTTCCCACTCCATCCCCATTTTAGGGTGATGATTTCCATCAAATATCAAAGACTGCAGACAGCTGCAAAGGAGGTACTTAGAAGAGATGAGAAAATTCTGCCATAAAATTAAAGAGGTGATGGGGGGGCCGGTTAAACAAATTGTAGAAAGAGAGCAACTAGCTAGTGTCTTTTGAGGGAAAATTAAGAACCAAGACTGTAAGAAGAGAAAGAAAAAACAGTCTAGTTTCAGTGGCTCTTACCCTCCTTACCGTCCCTTTTCTTAATAGAAAATGGGGATGTATCAGTCAGGATTGGTAGGTTATGTGCTGGTAACAAATGACCTCCACTTCTCAGTGGCTTAACTAGGAAAAATGTATTTCTCTCTCATGGCCAAGGGCAGTTGACAGGGTGCTCTGTTCCTATAGTTACTCAGGCTGACACCCAGGCCTAATGTCAGAGGGGTGGGTAATTTGGGAAGGGAAATCATACCAATTGCCCAGGAGGTGCATAGCAAGAAACATTTGGTGAGTAGCACTAATTACTACTCCAGGGGCTAATGATAATGTCTATTCCATAGCAGTTTTGTGTTTATTTGATGAGATTGTGCCTGGAAAGTACCAGTCATAGAGGCAAGTGCTCGCTATTCATGATAATAGTAAGTGGCGCTGTTTTCTCACAAGTAATTTTTTTTTCCTTAAAGAAGAAAAATATAATAGAACACATTATACACATCGTGTCAAATGGGAGCCCAGGGAGGGCAAATTTAACTTTTGATAGACAGTATTATCCGCAGGGCGATTAACCCAATTATAAATTGATCCCTGGCAAGTGAGAAACACGTTTTCTACACGATCTGAAGAATATCATTACAGTTATGCATGTGTGCTTGATTTAAGGCAGTTTTTAATTTTAGCATTTTAATATTTCTTAGTCTGAGTTGTATTTTATAATCAACTGAATGTAAATAAGATATACCTTTCTTCATTTAAAAAATGTTGGTTCCTGAAAAAGTGCTAATAAATGATTAGTATACCTTAAAACTTTGATGTTCACAAATTTAAAAGAATGTGGGTTGAAAAAATGAGTGTAATATGAAAAGAAAGGAAATGTTTTTTCACCACAGTGCTTCTTATGACATGGTGAGCCCATACAGGGATTAAACTTCAGATGTTCAGCGATTTGTGTTAGATCTCTCTTCCCCTTCTTGTTATTAGACCAAGTTTCTTTGTCTGTTTCTCAAGAAATGTGATGCAAAGATGGTGATTTTCCCCACGCTGAGAAATGCCTCCTGGTGGAATTTTTTAAAGAGGAAGCTATTGCATTGCGAATCATTAGCTGACAGCGATACAACTTCAAGGGCAGCAAGGAAACAGCTTCTTCCCACTGGTGTGCAAAAGGAAAACAGCAGGGATTTCCATGTGCCGTGTCAGTCTAGGTAAATGACATCTGTTATAAAATTCTGTTTGTGACCAAGACATCCATTAATGGATGCAAGCACACCTCACCTACAGAAGGCGGCTGCCTCGTATAGCAGCAGGGTTTGCCAACAACCACAAAATCCACAACAGCGGCGATTTATAAATCACATCAAATTGAAATTGCAAGCCATGTGGCTGACTCAGAACCATTCTTTAACACCGCCTAGTCTAAGTTTTCTCCCCGAAGTTTGATTGAGGAAACACTGAGGGGGCTGTCATGCCCAAATGCAATGCTAATGCATAACAGTTAATTGAGTCTGGGCAGCCTTCCCTCTAACCTGAAAGATTCCAAAGCAACTGACCTGCTCTGTGGCAAGATGAAGGGAGTTCCCCTCCTGGCGGGTTAGTGAACGAGGAGACATCACCAGCACTTCTGGCTGTGACTTTCCTGCTGCCCCATTGGGAAAGAAACTTAACTGATCATTTGAATCGTAATCCTAGGACAAGGTGTCTCAAATTTTCTTGTATGCGCACGCACATATAGACACACACACACACACACACACACACACACACACACTCTCAAATTTCATCGTGGGGGAAAAAGTATTCTGGGGAATTTGTTAAATTTCCCAGGTCCTGCCCTTGGACATTGTAATTCGAAGGCACTAAAGTTGAATTTCATGTAGATAGTAAGTGGGCCCTTTGGCAATGATCACTGTCCCCAAAACAGACTGATTGGATCTTCAATGTGAAATCAACCATGAAGCTTACTAAAGCTACCAACCTGTTTTGGAACTACCCTTGGAAGGTCAAGACACAGTGGGTACAGCCAACTGTTTTTGTGGGGGAAAAAGGATTCTGGGGAATTTGTTAAATTTCCCAGGTCCTATCCTTGGACATTGTAATTCACAGGCACTAAAGTTGAATTTCATGTCGATAGTAAGTGGGCCCTTTGGCAATGATCACTGTCCCCAGATTAGATTGATTGGATCTTCAATGTGAAATCAACCATGAAGCTTACTAAAGCTACCAACCTGTTTTGGCACTACCCTTGGAGAAGGTCAAGACAGTGGGTACAGCCAACTGTTTTCTTTTTTTTTAATGCATACGTGACTCTGACGCACACTTTACAAGGGAGAGTTATAGATACCAATGCCATTTATAGTGTCAAACTATATAATTACATTGTGAAAGATCTTTAAAGGGACGGGAACCATCATAGGTCAAATTAGAGCATCAATTAGTATTGTAGAATTTGGAATCAGATTTAACATATGGGTTTTGAGGGGATATTAATTATAAAATTTGTGCCAGACACTTGTACAGAAAAGCAGATAATCCAAATCTATCGATAACGGGAAGTGACGTAGATAGACAAAGAGAAGTAGGTTGAGAACCCATTTGGCAGTGGAGAAACACAATGGAAAAATATCTGCTTAGGTTCTCAATTGCTTGCTGTTTGCTCCCCCTGCCTCTCCTGAGACCTGGTTAATTATCTTTTTCTTGGATTGTCTTTTATGTGAGTTTGCTGAATGTCTTTCCAATCACTTCATTTTATGCTTAAACTAGTTTTAAGTGAGTCTACCTATTTTGACACAATATAACCTTGACTCATATACTGAAGTTGGGAGAAGAGAAAATAAATACCAATTAAATATATCACTTAGTTGAAAATAGCCATGATATATGGCATTATTCTCACAGTTTAGTGGTGAGGAAATTGGGATTGAAACATGTAACTTGCTTAAGATTAAACTTCTATATATGATGGAAACAGAAGTCCCTGTGACACAATATGCCTTTTTTTTAAACAATGCACTAAAAGGAATAATTCAAGGTCATTTGGGGGAGCTGAGAGTGGGCAAAGTTCAGTGTAAGTATATAGGAATGATAAATAAGGATCATATTAGGAATAAAAAGTATTTCATATGAAGTTTCTAAATAAAAAAGTAAAAAATAAAATCACTTAACAAAAATATCAAGATAGTTTAGAGATCGAGAATGAAAAGCTCCTGATCTCCATGTTGTGTCTACCAAAGTTTTTATTTGAATTTGTTTTCCTATAAGGAATATTAATTGTATGCGGGAAACGTATTTATACGTTTTACGTTGACTGGTAGTAAGTAGAGGGCGGGACACGTATTAATACGTTTTTTTTATAGACTAGCGGTAGAATGCGGGTAACGTATAAATACGTAAACTAAAGTTATCGTAATTTTACTGAACGTTGCCATTTGCGCAAAAAAAAAAAAAAAAAGCAAAAATGGCCCGCGCCACGTGCCACCTTTTAGCGCGCGATAAAAACTACCCGCAAACAATGTATTAAAGCCTAAAGACTCACCAAATATTTTGGCAAGTTTAAATTTCTTTTCTGTTTTCAAATGACAGCTAATTACAAAACATTATCTAGTCGTGTGTGTTTCCAATTTTGAAGACATGTCTTATAACAAGCTGCTTAGCACTCTGGGATTGTGGATTGATTCAAAATACTATCACATGATGCTTATGAACATCTTCCTGGGAGATCATACTGCTCATCCTCTGGAAGAGAGCTTTAAATATAACTGCTGGAGCTCCAGTGGCGCAATCGGTTAGCGCGCGGTACTTATAAATATAACTGCTGGTGGGTGTTAGTGTGATCAGGAGAGAACATACATCAGAAGGGAACCAGAATCTGGTCGAAATCTTCATTCTGCTACTCAGTAACTGAATAATACAGATGAAATACAGCCAGTAAGTGTACTTGCCTCACAGGAAGTGTGGTGGTTTATTAAATCATTCAAAAGAACTGGTTGCAATGCAATACATGCTGTATGATGTAATGGTTAAGCATACTGGGCTCATAGCCACATGACTGGAGTTGTTTATTTATTGTATTGGATTTATTGGGGTGACATCACGATACCATGCAGGTTTTAAGTGTACAACTCAACCAAAAATCCTCTGCACACTACATCCCGTGCCCATTGCCCAGACCAAAGTCCCTTCCATCCCTACTTATTCCCCCTTTGTTCACCTTCACCTATCCCACACCCCCCTTACCTGCTGGCTCTCACCACATTGTTGTATGGGTTTATGTGATATTATATATTTTTATGCTTAACCCCTTCACCTTCTTTCATCCAGTCCTCCAACCCCAACTCCTCTGACAGCTGTCAAGTTGTTTCATGTATCCATGCCTCTGTTTCCATTTTGTTCATCAGTTTATTTTGTTCGTTAGATTCCACATATGAGTGAGATCATATGGTATTTGTCTTTCTCTGACTGGCTTATTTCACTTAGCATAATAATCTCCATTTCCATCATGCTGTCACAAAATGTGAGATTTTTCTCTTTTTTTTTTTTATAGATGAGTAGTATTCCTTTTTGTAAATGTAGCACAGCATTTTTTTTTTTTAAATCCAGGCCTCGAGCAAAAGCTTTACAACCTTGCATGTGGTAATCTTAATTCCTATAAGTGTGGTTTTGAGGATTAAATGATTCTGTTCATGCAAGGCACTTAAAATAATGACTGCCATATAGTAAGTACTCCATAGATATGAGCTATTTTTATTAAAACAATGTATTTGCCACCTCTACTGAAAATGGGGGTAGATATATTCTGGTGCCACAGTAGAGCCTAAAGATATAAGATTACCTCTGTGTGACATTGTGGTTCACTGAGCAGGAGTCAGGGAAAGAATTTGAAAGGAGAAAGACTATGGTCAGAGCCAAGAGGATGTGTGTAGGTCAGCCCTAGGAAATGGAAAGCAGAGGAAGAGATCTTTGAGTAGAAGGCGAGGCCTAGCATGATAAATGCTGTTACTGATGTTCAACTTCTACAAGGGTAAGTGGGCTTTCTAGGGCTACTATTCCTCAGACAACCCCAGGGAATTGCCCTACTACCTGGCTGTTTTTCTAGAACATAAAGAATAAAGCCTTCAGTAAGCTGGTAGATCAAGCAATCTCTAAACATAGAAAAATCTAATTACCCTAAAAATATAGAGAAGAAAATATTTGGAAAATATTGAATGTGAAATATGACCGAATTGTAGAAAATACCTAATTTATATTCCATTTAAAAATAGGTCAAATTTCAAAAAAATGGTTTCACTTTTCTAGGAGGTGGTAGAAAGCAAATAGTTGAGAGCACTCAGGGAGATAAAAGAAAATGCAACATATAATTGGGAAAAATGCAAATTTTTACAAGGTGGAGATATAGTAAGAAAAACAAACAAATTGAAGTTAGACAGCTCTAGGTTTGAATTCTGGGTAACTTTAGGGAAATTGCCTCAGCTTTCTAATCCATAGTTTCTTCATCTATAAAATATAGATTTAAATATATTATGAAGTACTGAGCCCAGTGACCGAAGCATAGGAGGTCTTAAATACATTAGTTTCCCTCATCCATCTTTAAAAAATATATATATTTTTATTGATTTCAGAGAGGAAAGGAGAGGGAGAGAGGAGAGACAGAAACATCAATGATGAGAAAGAATCACCGATCAGCACCTCCTGCATGCCCTCTACTGGGCATCCAGCCTGCAATCCAGGCATGTGCCCTGACCAGGGATCCAACCGTGACCTCCAGGCTCATAGGTTGACACTCAACCACTGAGCCACGCAGGCTGGGCTCTTTCATCCCTCTTAAGAGATTAAACACTGAAACATTAAACAAAGGCAAATATAATCCCATTGCTGGGAGAGGGAAAGCACCAACCTCTCTCTAGTCTCAGGGGTCTATCTCATGAGTCTGTCGTGCCCCTGACGTGACACCATGAAGCAGCTACTCTGTGCGTGTGGCTCTTGCCACAGTAAGAGGCAGTGGCCCCTGTGGAGTCGGCTGTGATACATGTTTGGCAACTCAACCACCAGGGTCTCTGTTGGGTCTGGTGTAACAGCTAAAAAAACCCTTTTTTTCCTCCTCCGGGGCCTCTTTTCAGCTCATTTGTTATGGGGAAATGTTCTCTTCCCTTTCCACTGTTGGACTGGAAGTTTCTTGTTTGCCTTCACTCTTGTTACTCACATTTTCATAATGCTGGATAAATCGCAAACCACACGGAAACATTTTATGTGCAGCCATATATATGGTAATCTCATTGAGTGACATTTACAGGCAGCACTGCACTGCCATTGATAAATAATGCATTGCATTACATTTTATTCGTGGAGGCTGAGGCATTGGGATGGGGAGAGAAAAAGCCCTATTCAGTTATTTCCATTCCAATCATTGTTGGCTACGATGTGCTGCTGAGTTTTGCACATGTTTAAAAAATGAATACACAAAACGTAGGGATGTTGGATTTCTTTCTGATTATTGTACAAAAATGTCTTCATAAAAATGGCAAGATACACCGCAGGGTATATCTTGATACACTGATGTAGGACCGTGCAATGATGAGAATAGTTACAGTCACCACATCTGCTTATCCTCAGACATAAGTGGCAGCTACGTACTGTAAATGCCATCACTTTTCATTGCAGTACCTATGGCTGCATCACTAATTGACCACAACATGCATTTAGACAGAATCAAGAGGCAGCTGGGGCAGAAAAATGCCATCTTTACACAATCCCCAGGCAGTCACTACCAAATGTTGCTGGCAAACTTAAACTCCTTTGCTATATTTGACCACAGGGTTAGAGGATGTGGAGGAATGCAGGAACCTACAGGCTGGCTGAGGTCAGAAGGCAACAGGTCCACACCCATAATTCCCTCAGTGTCTGAACAGTAGGCAGACTGTTTAAAATCCAGAGAACTAGTAATATCCATGTCTCCTCATTTTGTCACATTGTGATCAATAGCCCAGTGGTTCTCCTATGTGTCACCTAACTTAGGTAACAGCTTTCCTGAGTGCGGATGGTATTACATATACCATCAGTCAGACACCTGCCATGTCAACCCATCCTTCAAAATCCCAAATTAAGTTTATTTCTCCAGTTAAGTATTCCTGGAAATAGCTTCCTATTTGGGTTCCATACCAAACCTCTCAAGTCACTGAGATCTTAAAGTATTGGTACATCTACCTAAATTGATCACGGGATATCATTTTGTGTTTAAATCAACTCCCACAGTTCATTATTACATTAGGCCATGCACTACAGTTCATAAGAGTTTAACATGTTCATATGGGTACGGGTTTGGTGGGGGGAGTTGGTAATAGACAAAAATAGGAACCAATAACTGAGAAAATTAAGTCATTTTAGTCTTTGCTGTAAATACTTTTCAAATATATCCCTCTAGACAAAAACAAAATGAGACTTTGGAAACCTCAATTTTATATAATTCCTTGCTACATGGACCTTGTCTAAGGCTGCTTGAGCTTCTTTAAAACTTGACAAATGCTTTCCCCAGAGCAAGTGATCTAGTAGGGAGCAAAGTGGAAAATGCGTGTTAAATGGAATAGCTCTGAAGTCACACACTATCATTTTCACAATATTCTATTGGTTGCTCTGGTTAGCCCATTAAATGTGAGAGAAGATGACAGAAGAGGATGAATACATAGAAATAACAATCAATGGGTAATATCTTGGAGGCTGGCTTTCATAAGAGCCAATGTGGTGAGACAATGGTCACGTGACCATGAGATTCATTGGTCCTATCACTTGAAATATTTCACTGGGATATAGATCCACAGTGACAGAGTGATGGAATGGTCTTTTGAAGGCACAGTTGAGGTTCCCACTTTGAAATCTTTTGCCTTAAGAATGATGGTGCTCCATCTAACTGGGAAGCAGTATATACCCTAATTCAATGGCCTGATATGGTGTGTTTCCCAAATAAGTAGAATACATGGGTTTAGTAACCAAAGTAAGGAAGTAGTAGTAGCCCAATTTGTCATCACTCCTAGTGATCTGTTTGGGGAACTTGTACTTCGTCTTTCCACAAATCTTGCCTCTATGGGTCCAGCCTCTCTTGAGTGGATGTTCCTTTCCTCTGAATTGCTTTGGTAAAAAATCATTTCATTCTGTGCATGGTTCTATTTCTAGTCTCCCAGTTCCATTCAATTAATCTATGTGTTTGTCCTTATACCATTATCACCATATCTTGATTACATTGGTTTATGGAGTAAATCCTGAAATCAAACAGTATAAGTTCTTTTTCTTCCCCAAATTGGCTCTTCTATTCCTAGGCATTTTCATACAAACTTTTAGAATCGACTCATCTATTTCTTAAATTTTGGGGGGATTTTATTAGGATTGTATTCAATCTACAGATTAACTTGGAGAAAATGGACATCTGTCTTAGGTTGGGTTCTCTGTAATACGGACTCTGAGACTCTATTATTTGCACCCATGAGGTTTATTGGTGAGTGCTTTTGGGAACAATTCTTTATGGGTAGAGAAGTAGGTCTGGGCAATGAAATAAGTTGGCCCAGTTGCATCTTCAACAGAGACCTCAGTCATTCTCATGGGGCGGGGGCGGGGCGGGGGTGTTTTGGAATAGCAATGGATATTCAGAATATTCCTATGATAGGCCACATCATACTAGGTCTACATTGTTGCCAAACAAACATTGATAAAGGTGTCAAAATAGTAAATACAAAATAAAATAATGCAAATTAGCTCTAATAAATCCTGAGTTTATATTCTTAACTCCAAATATATATTTAAAAAACATTTACTTCCACAGAGGTAAGAAAATAAGTTAGCTGCGTGTTAGGGAATAAGCCTCATTTAACCCAGTTTGCAATGTATCTTTTTTCAGAGTTCTATTTCTTTTTTCAGATATCAGTTCTCCTTTTAGCAGTGTAAGGACTGGCTCGTGACACCTAAGTTTGCAGCTATTTATAAGAACTTGTACCTTAATATTCCATGTAAATCCTCTCATTCTATTTTCTCAGGATGCCAGGGGAATAAAACATACTGTTGCTTTTCCAAACTGGATAAAAATGTGTCGAGTTCAAAAGGTTTAGAAGGGATTTATTGGGGGCATGATCACATAGTGTGTTTTATGATTTGCTACAAATTCTGTGGTCACAGCATATTAAGGCAAGGTGCTTACTCTGCATTATTAAAAGTTTGATATTGTCACTTGGCCCATTCTTATAGGATCTGCTAGATAGAATGGTATTTCCCCAGAGAGCAATCCGTCCCCAGGCGCGCCTCACTGCTGATGTGTTGTCATTTACAGAAGTGGAGGCTGTACCCCGGGCCTGGGGATGTTCAGTTATCACAGTTGGAGGGAGGCGTCCATATCCTGTCACTCTGCATATTTCATTCGTCAATGCTGAGCTCAGATGTCACAACTTTCAGGAAGATGTCACTTTACCTCTTTCTCTCCAATCTTTCTCTTGTCTGAATTCCAGTATATTTGTTTCTAGAGGACTTTATTCCCTACAAACTGATTGCAGGCAGCATATGCGAAGATGTTGTTTTCTGATGAATATCCTCCAGGGTGCCTGGGAAAATACTATAGTGCACAGAGAGAAAGGCACTTCATGGTTCAATGAATTGATCTTATCCAACGTAGTTAAATGAATTAATCTTACCCAAGGTTGTTAAATAGAAATAATATAAAAGAAGAAAAATTAATATAAATTAGTTTAATTGAATACAGTGTTTTTTTTCATTTCAAGCAATATGTCACAAATGTTGGGGGTAATATTTTTACATTGAGTCAATTAACATATTAAAATTGGTCATACATATGTGATGTAGGTAGCAGAGAATTTTGGTTGCCAAAGATTATAGAAGGAGAAATTGGTATTTTATGAAATAACAAGTGCAGTATGTATCTGAATTCAGAAAATAGCAAAAGACATGTCTATCAAAATGTTCAAGAGTACTTTAATCAAATTAGTAGGCCATTAGGTACAAATATTTTCAGACATCTGAAAATGCAACACCTGCCAATATTTTGCAAGCCAAAGGTATTGTCTACAGTCATTTTGTTAAATGCCTAACAACTGCTAAGTCTCAATTGCAACGCTTTTTCTGGAAGACGGAATTGCTAGCAATGTCGGTGCCCCTCCATGATTGGAGCCCAGGACCCTGCCCCCCCTCCAGAGCCTCCCATCTCACTGAATTCTGGAAACTGTTTTGCCTACTTTCCCCTTCAGTCCTCAGCCTAAAAACAGCTCCCTATTCTTGCTAACCATTCCTTGGGTGTTCTCTTAATCCTCCTGACACCTTGGGAATTACTCCTTAAATTCACATCTTTTCAATCCTTGCTTTATGTTTCTTTCTGGGACCCTAAATGTACTCCTGTGTGTGAGTGTGTGTGTGTGTGATTTTATTTTCTGTTGAGAACTTTCTAAATTGGAGGGCTGTATTTTCACATTCCATGTTTTCATTCTCTCTACCTTCCCTTTGCCTCAACATATTAACCTGGGAGCTATTCTCCTCCGAGGTCACCCCTATGCAAAGGGACCTGAGGGCCAGGATTTGAATCAGGAGGACATTTGAAGTTGGAAGAGTGGGAGATTCCCCACAAGCTCCAAGTTATAGATATGCCACGTATATTAAAAACACACTGAAATGGAAGTTGCAGTTATATGACAAAAATTCGAATGAACAGGTAAAACCTCAGGGAAGCCCCAGAATGTGGCAGCCGAACCTTCCAGTTTCCAAATCTCTGCAGAGATGGCAGGTCTGTGTGTAAACACCATTGCCTTTCAGGTGTTCCTTACTGACAGTGCCTAGCTAGGAAATGTAAATGTTTCAGTAAAAGAAGCATTTCTTAGGTGTCACATTTTTAGATAAGTTAAATGTGGTGCCTTTTTCCCAAAAAGTTCAAGTCTACTGGGAAGTGGGATCTACTTCTTTCTGACTCCTACTTAGGCCCCTGTAAGCCTCCTCCCACCTACCCTTCCTACAGTGACTCTTCTTTCAAAAGTCATTGCCCACCTATGTAGCTGCTCATGGAACCATGGGTATTTTCCTTGTCCTCTTGGAGCTATTAGCCCTGCTCCCCTTTCATGAAATTGTCTCTTTCCTTATCCCCATGAATTTGTTTATATTGATTCTTTCCATTTTTTTTAAAGCCACTTACATAACTTTTTAAAAAATATATTCTATTGATTTTTTACAGAGAGGAAGGGAGAGGGATAGAGAGTTAGAAACATCGATGAGAAAGAAACATCATTCAGCTGCCTCCTGCACACCCCCCACTGGGGATATGCCCTCAACCAAGGTACATGCCCTTGATCGGAATCGAACCTGGGACCCTTCAGTCCACAGGCCGACGCTCTATCCACTGAGCCAAACCAGTTAGGGTGATTCTTTCCATTTTTATTTCCATACACTGGTCACATCGTGTTCCTCTGTCCCCTTCCACTCCTATTTCCAAAGTCACACTTTCAACTACTATTTCAGCCTGAGTTGTCACCTCATGAACATGACTCTCAAATAAATATTAGTAATCATTACTAACTCTTATCTTGAACTCTGAGTTTTCATCTCTGTCTGTCTGCAGGGTATCTTTTTGTTGTTGTTAATCCTCACCCGAGGATATTTTTTTCCATTGCTTTACAGAGAGAGTGGAAGCTAAAGGAGGGAGGGGGAGAGGGAGAGAGAAAGAAACATTGATGTGAGAGATACACATGGACTGGTTGCCTCCCAGTCCATAGGGCGGGGAGTGAACCCACAACCCAGGTATATGCCCTTGACTGGAATCAAACCTAAGACCCTTTGGGACTCAAGCTGATGCTCTAACTACTGAGTACACTGACCAGGGCCAGGGTATCTATTTTTGATGCCATAAAATCCTTCCATCAGCATTCTTAAGGTAAAATGATCTCACTGCACCATTTCACCCCTGAAATACAAACTTTAAACCCTTTCTGACTGCCTAGGTTTAATATAGTTTAGTGCAGACATTGAGAAATTACAGCTCCTCAGTGAAATCCAGCTGACCACCTGTGTTTGTACAGCATGCAAGGAAATAATATTTGTTATATTTCAAATAGTTGAAAAAAATTGAGGGGGAATCATATTTCATGATGTGAAAATTTTATGAAATTAAAATTGTGCCTATGAATAACACTTTATTGGCACAGCGCCTGCTTCTTCATTTACATGTTGTCTAGGGCTCCTGTTGCCCTGTGATAAGATCCGTGTAGTTACAACAAGGACAACATGGACTGCAAAGCTTACAATACCCATATCTGGGCCTTTAGAGAAAACGTCTGCTGGCCCCTGGTTTAGTGGATGGATGAAGCCTGAGTTTAAGAGTAGACTGATGGAGCGAAATATAAATATTAGGTACCCTCCTCACTAAGGGAAATTTCAGAGAACCTTACTCAGCACGAATTAACCTCCATGCCAACAGTGATGTCCTCCTCTGAGCCTTACTTTACCTCAAGCCTGACTATTCTGTAGACTTTAATTAATATTCAGTTTCTTCTTTCTAATTGTTCTGGTGAAGCAATGGCAGACAAAGTATATTTTATTATGTGTCATCTCAGAAATATTTCCCATCATCTCTGTTGTTCAAGGGTGACTCCGATTAAAGTGAAAGAACCCCAGCTTAAACTAATTTAATGAAATGTTTCATGTTATATAATTTTAGGGTTTGTTTATTTTTTCATTTTACTCATACACTGTGTGTGTGTGTGTGTGTGTGTGTGTGTGTGTGTGTGTGTATTTTATAAACAAGTGTGTAGAAAATATACAACACAG
>NW_005367952.1:157099-160579 GCF_000412655.1 Myotis brandtii
GTACATAACATGTTATCTATATAAAGTGTATTATACATATGCTGTTACAAAATTGGCTCCTTAAAAGTGATGTTAGAAAAACTGACTTATCTTATACTACTTACATTTACTTAAAGGCCTAAGTGTGAAAGTTACAACAATCTGATCATAGAAACATACATGTATAGGAGAAGCTCTGCTATCTCCATTCTCATAATTTATGAACCAGTTTATTCTGACTGTCCCATTGCACCTGTAACATCAGGGCTTTGTCGACATTGGAACTATTTTTCATTCCCCTTTAGGGGACAGTAATTTTATTTCTCTTGAAGTTGTTTAAGATATAACACTTTTTACATTTTATGCCAAGCCATGAGTACCCATTTATCTAGAGGAAGATCATATTTTAATTCATCCTCTCTTTTTTTTAAATTTGCATTTTCTTAAATCTCAAAGTATCATTTGTTTTATCTTAGTTTGTTAGCAATTCCTATGCTCCTTTTACTCCTGACTCTATCTCTGTATGAACATATAATATATAATATGACATATATGATATATGAATGCAATACATATTAACATGTATTATATATATACAATATGTTGAAATCTCTATATTTAAAAGCCTAAGCAACCGAACGACCGGTTGACCAGTTGCTATGATGCATACTGACCACCAGGGGACAGATGCTCAATGCACAGGATCAGGCTCCCTCCTGTCTGGATGGGGCTGTGGGGATTGGGCTCCCTCTTGTCTGGATCAGGCCGAAACTGGCTATCTGACATCCCCCAAGGGTTCCAGATTGTGAGAGGGCACAGGCTACACTGAGGAACCCCACTGGTGCATGAATTCATGCACTGGGCCTCTAGTCTTTCTATATGTGTTGATATCTCTGTGTGTGTATATATATGGTTTAGATGCATATATTGGTCACATACTATGGAATACCTTAGAGCAGCAAGAAGCAATCAATTAGCTACATAATTGGCAACATAGATAAATCTTAAAACATATTTTTGATTTAAAAAGTAAGACAACTCTCTCCCCTTCCGGCCTCTTGAACTATCTATCACTCAGTATATAACAGATTCATAACTCACTCTCTTAGTCCTCAACGTTTACCATTTAATAGGGAAATAGGTATAAAAATCAAACCAAAAATAGTATATATATAAACTTTTCTGCCATGATGATATGGTTGAAGTAAGCATACACATGGAGCTTCTATAGGTCGTGTTGTTGCAGATAAGCCACCAGGCAGTGCAGGAGAATTAATCAGCCGGGCATTCAAGAGGGTATTCAGAAAAGTAGCTTTTATTGCAGAATGCACTAGTGCCATGACTCGGCAGAGTCAGTATCCAAATCCTGAGTGATCAATATGGACCAAGCTTTCCCTTTATATACTTTAGTTTCATTGTCCCCCAAATATGGATCAGGTTTCCAGACTTTTCATGGGCTTTGCAGCTCTCCCACCCCACCCCACCCCCGCGTGAGTTGAGATGGGGGAAGTGAGATTACACTCAGAGGCTCCGTGGTTGTATATGGTTCATGGTTTATGGCCTCTGTAAAATGGGAGTATTCCGGGAAACAGGTTCTGAGGGGCAGGACAGGCATCACAGATAACAATGGAGTTAATGATCAGTTAGCAAGGGTGTGCATCAGAATGCAGGTTACTGGCACAGATTCAGATAGCTAGCCCCCCAAATGTCTTATTTTCCCCTTCATTGTCAAGTACATAAATTGTATAGTTTATGGCTGGTGCTAAATGTTTCCCTGACTATCATTTTACCAGTATAACTTCTGACAAAGGCTATTGTGTTGATGCATTTAGAGTATACAGAATAGATCACTGGGAAATTTGAATAATATAATGAGATTGCAGGAAAACTATTTAATTTTTAAATTGTCTTAAATTGGGTATTTGTTTATGAATTACTTAGGTTTTCTTTTTTTTTAAATGTGCCTTACTTTTTCCTTTAATTTCTTCTCTATAAGAAAGGATCACTCTGCTCCACGCCCCCCAGGCTATTTCCACCAGTGCCAATTTTTAATTGAATCTATTATTATCTTAAGCTACACTTATGTAATTTCTCTTTTGTGTAACTGGAAATTGTGTCATATTCAATAATTGCCAAAGGAATGATTAAGAAATGCAGGCTTTACTGAAATGGGTATGGAGGTTTGTTTTATATAAAGAGGAGGAATCTTTGTATTTCAGGCTCCTTTCTTTATATGAAGATGCAGGAGCAGTTATTTAAATGAAGTTGAAAGAGAACCCATTCATTGGCTGGCAGTCATAGAGTGAACATTTGGAGTTCTTGTGGCTTGATCTCAGTGTGTATTACTTGAATAGAATGTATCATGTGAAATATGGGGGAATGCAAGATAAAATTGGCAAACACTACTAAAGCTAAAATACAAAGATGTCTGCATCTTTTGCTTTCTCAAAATCTATGATTTTTCTGATATATTACAAAAGTATTGAAGAATGTATTCCAAGTATCCAGTAGCTTACAAATAATTCAGTGACTCAGAGTAAAATAAATGGCTTCCCTCCAAGGTACTATTGCTAACTTCATAAAAGGAGATTCAAAGTATATCTGTGGATTATGTACATTTTGTTAATAAATGTAACCAATACTTTTCTGTGCACTATGAAGCAAGGAGTAGAGGCATGAATAGCATTAAAATCCCATTATGTTTTAGAACGTTCTATCATATACATTTTTCAATAATCTTATTAAGTGGGTGTCTGGGCATTTTTATTAGTCTCCTGACTTCCAGTTAAATTTTCTTGCATACACTAGACTGATTATCATTCTTTTGCTTCTGAAAAAATATAACTAAAATAAAGTTGGAATCATTAGAATTATCAAACCATCAGTAATTATAGGCTCAACTGACCTCATAGTTTGTGATTAAATGTACATGAAAAGCAAAACAGAACAAGTTATGCTACTCTGCAGCCAAATCTATTTATTGATAAAACAGGATCTAAAGAATGCTCAGCGGAACATTTCAGATATTAACATAGTTGCTGATTATACAAGATTTGTTTGAGAAGGAATTCAACTGTTGTTATAGTCCAAGATGTTGTGTAGCAAGATCAGTTGCAATGCAGAAGTTCCCACAAATAAATTTCCTGGATAAAGAACATGAAAAGAAAGAGAACAAACATAATGTTTGTGGGTTCTTTAAAATTAACATATAAAAGCTAGATTAGATCCTCCTTCAGATATCAAACAAAAGCTTTCTAAGAGTGGCAACAATACCACTTTCTTAGAGCAGTTAAAGAGGTCAAAGAGGCAAGATGTGTTGGTGGAGAAGGTGGGAGTAGACCATGGGCTTGTGTTTGTGGGCACCTTGCAGGGCAGGGCAGAAACTTTGGGGTCAGGTTGACTTTGTTTTAAATCGGACACCTACCATTTTCAGAGAGAGAGAGAGAGAAAGAGAGAGAAAAAGAGGGGGGGGAGAGAGAGAGAGTGAGAGAGAGAGAGAGA
>NW_005367952.1:160723-168616 GCF_000412655.1 Myotis brandtii
AGATGCCCAGGAGACAGACCACCCCCCCTGCCCCTGCCCCCCTGCCCTCTTCCCAACCCCCTCACCCAGGCTGGGAGCAGCTGGTAGCGAGGTGTATTTCTTTTATTGGTGTTTATCTCAGTTTGCTGACAATGCACTTGCTAGTGGGAGATAAAATGACACTTATAGGAAGTTAATTTATTTAACTTGTCCACACATTCTAATCCCACCTCTAAAAAAAGGTTTGATTAGATTAAATAAGATTTAACGTAGTTCAGTTGGTGATTGTCTCCCATCCTCCTTAAATAAAGTTCAGAATGGTTACTGGAGGCCAATGAAAGAGAGCAGGAGAGGATGGCAAGGCCAGGTGAGAAGACAAAGGTAGCCCCATCAAGGGGGACACCAAGGAGGTTAATCATAGGTCTTAATGGCCCTGTATTCTCTCAGTGAATTCTTGGATAGGAACCAATAAAAAAGACAACTTTCTAGGAGATTCTCTCTAACCATGGAACTAAGAATTATTGTGTGGGTATTTGTTACCAACCCATACTAAATTCCTCCCAAAGTCAACTGGATTTTAGAAGGATTTAATTCCTGTGGTCAAAACTGGGATCTCTACCAACCAGGGGCTTGCTTCTTGCTCCCATAGCAGTTTATCAAATTGAATGTTTGGATCATACTTATAGTTTTATGGAAAGGTTTTACTGTAGTTACAAAGTAAATATGAAAAATATAAATTTCAGTTTGCAAGCAGCTAAACTGTATGATAAGGCAATTTATAAGGAAGGAGATAAATATCTATGGGAGACGAAGTCTGTGAAGCATTTCCAGAAAGCCATGATTGTTTGTAGGGTTAAATTCCTATTCTCTTGTGAGAGTGGTGTTATGTGCAGAGGTCTTAAAACTCCCTAAGGGAGATATGTTATACTGTTTCATACTGAAACAAATAGAAAGATAGTTGTAAATCAATAATGAATTTTATATAGAAAAAGGGAATGTGTTCAAGTTCAGGCCATTTTCACATCTGCACTACTAGATCCTTTCAAGCTTTCTATGGACAGCTAGCAGCTTAGAATTGACCAGGAGTGTGGAAATAGATGGGCTCTCTCTGGTCTCACGCACATGTGCTGTCTCAGGCGGGAATATGCTTGTCTCCTAACCACTCAATATCAAGCTAGAGGACGGGATGTCTTGACCTCCCCCACTCACCTACCTCTGAGAAGTCACATCCACTGATAGTGTTGATGGGCATGGATGTCACCTGTAACTCCAAATAAAGTGAATCCCTTTTGCCTGCTGCAGAGAATCTGATCATCATCATGACCCGAGTCATGTTGGCAGAGCCAGCATGCTGACATGGGGGGATGGGGAACAAGATAAGAGAATACCCAGGCCAGAAAGCCATAGATCTCCACTGTTCCTATTCAATGTCCAGCTCTCTTTAAACTATAAATACTTTTAAGATTGTTGTCTGCCTTTGGTTGACTTTTGGAGCACTGATACTGGTTTTTTTTGTTGTTATGTGTTTTTGTTTTGCCTATTTGGTTGGCATTATTTACTTTTGGGGGAGAGGATTTGCCAGTCTGTTCAATTTGCCATTGCCATAATTCCCAGCACTCTTAAAGTAAAATTAACAACAACAAAAAAACCACTTTTTTTTTGTCCAGTGGTTGAACTGGGTTAGGGTTTGGGTCTATGGATTCAAAAGATTTGCTTGCAGACTGCATGACACTATCAATGGAGACATTTTGAGAGCAAAAGTTGCCTTTTCCCTCAACTCCTTGTTCAAATACAATGCAAAACTTATATAAAATACCACTCAAAACTTGCATCGCCTACTGTGGAGGCATACATTCTGAGAAAATTTGCCTTCAAATACATTTTAATTCAACTTAAAGGTACATTAGTTTTAAAAAGTTACCGTTTTTGTTGTTGTTGTTTTCCCTTTTGTCTCCTATGTCTCAGGAAAGGAGGTTCATGCCAGGCCAAGTTGAAGCTTCAGCTGCTCAAAACTTTGCTCTGCTTTCTTGCCTCCCCATTAGGGGGTATCATTAGCTAAAGCAATTTAATTATCATACTCCTTACTCAGACCCTTCGAGAACTCAGAAGTGGGTTAAATTGGGAAATGTGATGAAAGAACAATATCTTAGAGACAATCATCTTGCTTCAACAAAGTGCCTGTTTATTTTAATCAGGCAGTATAAAAATGAACATGCATTTTAAATGCCCTCACCTGTGTCACAAATTGCATCCTAAATTGCTTCGATGGAAAGATGTGACAATTCTGCTTGACTTAAGTACTTCACTGAAGTTGGTTGAACTTCCTCTTTCAACTAGCGTATTATGATTGTGAAACAATAAACACACACACCATACACACACCCATCAACAAAACCGAGATATTAGTTTCTGCCTGAAAATTTACGATATTAAAAAACAACTGTTTACCCATAAGGCATAATTAAAATGTTTGCATTTATATGTTTCATTGTTGTTTAATTATAAGGGCAATTTTTGCAACTCTCTATGATAGGCACTGCAACTTATACACAAATATGAATTTTTCTCACCTTTCTTTTAGTAATAGTGTCACTTTAGTTTTACCTATGTTCATACCTGCTCAGCTAGTGGATGCATTTTTTTATCTAACTCGAGGCCCAATGCATGAAATTCGTGCAAGGGCCTTGGCCCTGGTCCCCGCCCACCACTGCCACGGCCAGGGGCCCCAGCCCACTGCGGCTTTGTCCGGAATGAAGGACGTCCGGAAGAACATCTGATCTAATTAGCATATTATGCTTTTATTATTATAGATTTGCATCTAGGAGAGGTCATGAAATTCAGCCTCAGAGAGGTTAACTGACATGTCAAAGCTCACAAGGTAATTTTTGGTGGAGCTGGGACATGAAACCATAGCTTCAATCTGTAATAAAAAGTTCTGGTGCTAAAACGTTCTAAGTTGTCCTTTGGGGATAGGTTTTACTTAAAATTTGCTAGTATCCTTTTAATATGTATTTATTTTTTAACAGCTAATGATCCTGTTATTCATGTTAAGAATTTTTTTCTTTCTGATGCTTATAAGCAAATTTAAAAACTATTCTCAGTGAAGGCAGTGTATTCATATTCATTTTAAGCTTAATCACTTTCAGGTTATATAATAATAATATTCTACAAATGGTCAATGAGAACCCACTATTCAAAGGTCATAGAATTTTCATCAAAGATAAGATTAAATCATAGTCTATGAAGGTACAACTGCAGTGTAGTAGGCCATACAAAATGTTGGACAGGCAGGAATCAATAGATGGTTAGTTTAGTTTTATCCATACATGATAGGAAGAACAGTAACAGATTTTAATCTTGTTAACCTCCAAAGCAATGAAACTATGGTCTTTGGGTTACATTTGGCTCATTTAAAATGACCTAATATCAGGAATCAATATGAAAAGTAGACATTTTTATTTGAAAGCAACTTAGCATTTTTTTTTCTGTGAGCTTAGATTTCTAGCTCTACCCTCTAACTCCACCTGCTTTAGAATGGAGGGAGCTGTTTTGTTGGAAGAAAAATGAGAATAAGAGTTGTTAGAGGATATGGGAGTAAAGGCTTCTGGATTGATCAATAACTAGCTCAGTCAGTGAAGTAGTTGAGTCTTTTTGCTAACCTTTGATTGGATTTCTTTATCTGAAAAAAGAGAATAGTTTCTTATTCCATTAATTCTGAGACCTAACATTTTTCACATTTTAACCTTTTTTAAATTCCAACACATCTAACAATAAATAGCACCTTACAATTATAAGTGACAGCATGTTTTTATTCGTAGTTCTTAAGATGATGATGCATCTTTTAGTTGATGATATCATTGAGTTAATCAAATTATCTGTGATTTTGTAGCGAAATCTAGAAAATTTTTTAAAATGGGATGCCATTTTAATACATTATCTCAATACTTAGAAATAGTGAAATGATTTCAGCTTTTTAAAAATACAGTTCAATAAGTGCTTAAAAACAAAAGTGACCATACTATTTGTTTAATAATGCCAGAACTATATTCCTGAAATGAAATCATTCTTCAGATAAAAAGGATATATAATCGATTAATGAATAGTATGGAAGTAAAATAGAAAAATCTAAATCGAGATATGTTTGAGGGAGGCTGATCTTCAAAGATAAAGAAGAAATTCAATGTCTAGGCAGAAAAAGCATCTTACCAATGAAGAAGAAAACAAGATTTTTCTTCTACAACAGTATATAATATCAGAACACCATGCAGCAATGTACATAATCTTTTGATTGAAAGTATCACAAATAATTTACACACAGCCAAATTGTGCTCATTATATAAATAAAGCCAAGAGGCAGGCATTCTCAAAAGGCAAGAATTCAACAATTGTAGCCCTCATCCATTTTTCTTGGAGGATAATGAAATCTAGCCTACGGAGAATAAATTCATAATAAAGAACTTGGGACTTAATATATGTGAGCATTTAGGACTGGAAGTGAGCATTTAGTCAATTTTAAATAAATTTAAAGCAATGATTAAGAAGATAATCTAGATGTTAAGAGCACTGACTGTATAAAATTTCAATATAATTAAGAAAATTAGAAGGAGAATCAAGTCCTTCTTCATCTCCATAGCAGAGTCAGTTGACTCACTTTAAACTTGATTAAACTTGTATAGTTAAAAACTATTCCACCCTCAATACTTCTCATGGTTTTTAATTAAATTTCCTATTGAGATATTTTAGTAATACCTTTTACTTTAATAAATACTTAAGTTTAGTAACCATTTCATTTTAACTAAAAGCCAAAATTTTTGTTATACTTTTAATTTTAACTGAAATTAATCCCAGTAACATATTTTTTAAAGTATAGAGAATATAGCCTTGGCTGGTTTCTTTCAGTGGTTAGAGTGTTGACCCTTGGACCAAAGGGTTGCAGGTTTGATTCTGGTCAAGGGCATGCACCTCAATTGCAGGCTCCATCCCCAGTCCCTGTGGGGGTACGTGCAGGAGGAAACCAATCGATGTGTCTCTCTCACATTGATGTTTCTCTCTGTCTGTCCGCCTCCCTTTCACACTGTAAAAATCAATGGAGAAAATATCCTCGGGTGAGGATTAGCAGCAACATCAAAGAGTATAGAAAATATGAATCAATGTTCAATAATATATTTACAAATATCAATCTTGTGATTCTGTGTATCTGTCTATCTATCTACACTGATGAAATGATTCACACCAACATCTGATGTACTATTTCTGAACTATTAAAAGATCACTCACACCCACTGATATATTAGGACACACAACTTATATTGATGACACCAAATGGATTCTGCTCAGCTCAAGACTAAATGCCTGTTCATCCCTCTTGCTAGAAAAATGTCTTTCATGCCTGGTCCACAGGGATCAGGTTGTGCAGCAACCTGATGGTCTGGGAATGGCCTATAGAACGAAGGGGTGAACACAGTAGAGTGCCACCCAGGCATTTAAGGTTTAGAATGCTTATCTCAAGTGCCGTCATTTAGAAAGTCTAAACTGACTGTGTGCAAGTGACAAAGCATTGACTTAGGAAGTGAGGTAGTTGGGGAAAAGGAATGGAATGAACAAAGGAGGTGCTTAACAATTGGAAAAATCTGTAAGTTGTCTCCACCAAAACATCAATAAATCTTCAGGGCAAACAGAATTACTTCAGAACATTCTCCTGAAGCTACATGTTGTTTGTTTATGTCTTCAAATCTTTGTTGAATCAGCTTGAGCATAACTTTCTCAGAAGGCACTGGTTGGGGCAAATGAGGAGCCATAGTGACCATTGCTCAGGGGGCCCTTATAAGGACTAAAGAATATAACTGCACCTCAAATGCTATGTATTTCTTGCAAATCTCTCTCTCCCCACACAGGTAGTTAGGTATAGCCACTGAGAATATATATTTGAAGGTTTTAAAAAGTAGGATAAAGAATCTATACTATAAATACAGTGAAAGAGCAAAAATACCATCAAGAATCAGTTTATATCCACCCTCCTCCCGCCCCCGACGAGATGATTGCTGTAATTGCTTCTCTTGTGAAACGTTTTCTAAGTGCCAAGTTATGTAGGGAATGAAGCGTTACCTAGCAATATGGCCAGCTTTCAATTATCCATGGCAATGGTGGGATGAGGGTAGTGGAGATAATTAAAATTCACAGACTATCTCCAAACTTGAGTTTAATCATTTACATCATTCTCGTCTGCACTAAACCTGTTGGAAGCACTACCTAGAGATGATGTCTTTTGATTCGGGTTTCATCTCTTTTCATGTTCCTTGACCTCCAAACAGAAAAAAAAATAACTGAAAGCCTTATTTCATCTTTCTATCTTCAGGGCCTAATAACAATTTGGATCATAGTAGTTGTTTAAAAATATTGAACTGTTAGAATGGAATGAAGTGATCATAGGGAAGGTATGGTGCAGGGAAAGGTTCTTTATAATGTCTGAGATTACTTATTTTTGCAGGAATGACCAGCCAGAATTTTATAGTATTCAAATTAGACAACTGGTTTTCCTTTTCGAGTTAATATCCTTAAACTAGTTCATTCACTTATTTATTCACAAATGTTTACAATGTGCCAGTGTTTGCCTTGAGGGGTGGAAATTTAACAGAGAACAAGATCCATTAGGTTTCTCCCTTCATGGAGCTTAGATTCCAGTTGGAGGCTTCAGATTAAAAGTAAATGAAAACAAAGAGAAAGCAGGATGGGGGAGGTATAAGAAGGTAAAGGGTGGAGAAGTAGTGATGGGAGGAGACATGACTTTGGGTGGTGAACGCACAATACAATGTACAGATGACGTATTATGAAATTATACATTTGAAACCTATGTAATTTATATTACATTAACCTCTATTCACCAACGACACCCCAATACATTTTTTTAAAAAAGCAAATGAAAAAATATTAGTGGAATGTGCTAGTGCTATGAGGAAAATGCATGAGGATGCAATACAGTGTGATTTGGTCGGGAGAAGCACTAATATGGCATGATTAGGAATTCCTCTCTCCTGAAAGATGAGATAGACCCTGCCACATGAGGGTGCAGAGAAATAATTTTGAATCTGGAGAAATATATATCAAGTAGTATAAAACCTAAAATCTTAGATCACTTTTTCAAACTGGGATTAGCTGTGCCCCACCCCCAAAATTCTTCTTCTTCTTCAATCTCAAGTAGGAAACTTTAAAATGGTAATTACTAGGTCTAAACAAGTGATTCTTCACCATATTTAGGCCATAAACCTACTTAAGAGTCTAATTTTTTAAAATTCTTTATTGTTTAAACTATTACATGAGTCTCCTTTTCCCCCCATTGACCTCTCCTCTGTCACCCCCACCCCCAAGCACAAGCCCTCACCCCCCCCTTAAAATCTTCACTTAAAGAATACAAATGTGTTTAGTTCTATAATGATATTGATAATGTTGGCCCAAAATCATTTCAATAATAATTTGAATTTTTTAATCTAAATGATAACAGTACTAGCAAACATTCTTGAAATGTTTTTGTAGTATTAAAAAGTCCTTGTTACTTTTCTTGGGTACTATATATCTTATAGTGGTAAGCTTTCAGCTTAATTAAAATTCTGGAATACAAAATAAAGAAAAATCACTCTAACAATTAATTATACATATAAATCTGTAAGTATGTCAAATATTTAGACTTTATATCAGACAGATATCACACACATATTCAACTGTAAATATTATGCTGTCAATTTGTAGCTGCCCAAACAAATCATGAGTTATCTGCAATACAAAATGATAGAATTTTTCTCTAACAATGTTTGCAAAATAAAGTTTATAGAATTTCTTCTATTTATTTTAATTTATCTTTTACTATATGTAAATATAACTAAAGTTGAAATTGTGTATTCAAAATTATATTTGTATATC
>NW_005367952.1:169267-193964 GCF_000412655.1 Myotis brandtii
TGTAAGTTGGTGTTCTAGTTTCATTTTTTTGCAAGTATTAAGAGTCTAATTTAATGCACGACTCTTTTGTCTGCTTATAACACACACATACACACACACACACAAACACACACACGATCCATTGTTTTTAAAGTAATCTGGTTTTCAATGACAACAGATCATTTTGTCATTGGAGGCTCAGAATTAGTTCTTCAGTGATTTATTAAATGCCACTTAGGAGTTGGGTGCTGCTCTAGGCACTGGGGTTAAACACAAAGGCCTAATTTTTCATGGAGCTTTATCAAGGGCATAATTTTTTGGTGGCTTTAGAAGTAATGCCTGCAATCTTGTTTTCTGTGGTCACTGGTTTTGGGGCCAAAAATTTCTTTAATTGTCCACTGCCAGGACCCTGCTAATATCTCCATGTAATCTCCTCTATTGCAATGTAAGGGGTAAACATAGCATTCTTCTAACTTTGAGCAGTTACCTTGCTATTTTGTTGGGTTGCCAAGAAGTTGTACCCATCTCTATAATTCTGGTATTCAAATTGAGAGAGCTGAGTAATACTCCCTCCTTGAGTTTGCTCAAGTAAATTATGTTTACTTTCAGCATGGATTCTTGTGTCTGGCCACCAATGAGTGAGTCCCAGGTGGACTTCATGAAGTTAATTTTTCCTTCCTTTTCCCATAGTCACATATCTTAACACATATGACAGTTGAGGCTTCATCTTAGCACAGAGAAAAGTGATAAAGAATGCTGTAACTCCAGGGAGCCTGGGAGTTGATGCTCTGTATGAGGTGCCTCCATTTCCACAATAGGGAGTGGACTGGAAGCCTTGCACTGTGACCCAGGTGGAAAAATCCACAGCCCTGCCCTGTTATTAGGCAAAAGAGAGGTGGCAGCTCCCACTGGTGGAGAGTGGAGAGCTTCCTCAGGTTGCATCTTCTCTCTACTTTTCCCCAGACACGGAGAGGGCAGCAGAGATTTTGATGAGGTCCTCCCTGGGATAAAATTTCATTTCAATATTATTTCTCCCTATATCTCATCTGGGTAAAAATGGTGAAAATTTGTGGAGTAGAGACCCCTGTCAGCACACGGGGTTTTTATGATTGAACAGATCTGATTTTGAGGCTCATGTATTACAGACATACATTTCTCAAAGTGATTGCTACTCATTAAGTCCAATTTATCTCATCGTAAAAATTGTACAAACTAAAATATTAACAATTTTCTAGGTTTGGGCCTGTCTCCTCCCAGTTGATTTGCTCACCACCAGTAGGTTTAATATATAGTTTTTTATTTAACACTTTGTTTTTTTATATATATTTTTATTGATTTCAGAGAGGAAGGGAGAGGGAGAGAAACATAATAATGAGAGAGAATCATTGGTGGGCTGTCTCCTGCAAGCCCCCTACCAGGGATCAAGCCCACAAATCAGGCATGTGCCCTGATTGGGAATTCAACCGTGACCTCCTGGTTTATAGGTTGATGTTCAACCACTGAGCCACACGAGCCAGGCCAACCTTTTATTAAGAAATAATTGGCATATGTAAAATGAGTATATATAAAGAGTACAATTTGATAAGTTCTACCATATGCATGAAACCTCTACCACTGTCACGATAATTAATACATCCATCATCCCATAAGTAAACATGGCTCTTTGTGATCTCTCCCTCCTGTCACATCTCTAGTCAGGCAACCACTGATCTACCTGTCTCCTGTCACACAGATTAGTTTTCTGTTTCTAGAATATATCAATGGAAGAATAAAATATATATCCTTTTTTATATGTTTTTTCACTAAACAAATTATTTTGAGATACCTCAATATTAATAGATTATTCATTTTATTACTGAAATATAATTCATGTATTATAAAATTTACCTCATTAAATTATACAAGTCTCTGATTTTTAAATATATTTTAAAAGATTATGCGATCAACACAACTATCTCAGTCCAGAAAAATTTTGTCTCCCCAAAAAGAAATCCCATATCCATTAATAGTCATTCCCATTTGCTCCTCCCCCAAGCTCCTGGCAACCACTAATTTACTTTCCATCTCTATGGATTTGCCTATTTAGGACATTTCATATAAATGGATCGACAGTATTTGGCCCTTAGTGTGTGTAGCTTCTTTCACTTAACATAATGTGTTCAAGCTTTATCCTTATAGCATCTATCAGGGTTTCATTCCTTTTTGTGGCTGAATAATATTCCATTGTATTGATATATTACATTTTGCTGATCCCTTCATCTGTTGATGGGCACTAGGATTGTCTTAATTTGTGAGCTGTTATATGTAATGCAGCTATGAACATTCCTCTATATGTTTTTGCATGGAAATATGTCTTCAGTTCTCTTGGGTATATACCGTACCTAGGATTGCAATTGCTGGGTCATATGGTAACTCTATGTTTAACTTTGGAAGAACTGCCAAACTATTTTCCAGGTGGCTGCACCATTTCACATTCCCATTAGTAAAGCACAAGCCTTTCACTTTCTCCACATCCTTGCTAAAGCTTGCTACTAGCTGTCCTTTTTTTTTTTTAAATCATATAACCATCTTAGTAGATGGGAAGTGTTATCTCATTGATTTTACTTGCATTTCCTTAATGACTAATGATGTTGAGAAACTGTCCATGTGCTTATTGCCTTTTTATGTATTCTTGGGAAAATATATTTACAAATCTTTTATCTATCTTTAATTGAGGATTTTTTGCTTTGTTTTATTTTTAAATTTATTTTGGAGCTCTTTAAATATATGGGATTCAGGACTCCTATCAGACATATGATTTTCAAGTATTTCTGTTTTGAGGATTGTCTTTTCACTTTCTTTAAAGTATTCTTTGAAGCAAAAACATTTTTAAAATTGATAAAGTCCAATTCATCTATTTTTCCCCCCTTGGTTGATTGTACTTTAGGTGCAGTCTAAGAAACTATTGCCTAATTCTTGTTCATGAACATTAAACCTATTTTCTTCTAAGAGATTTAAAGTTTTATCACTCACATTTAGGTTTTTGATCAATTTTGAAATAATTTTGATATGTGGAGAAGATGTTCAACTTAATTCATTTGCTTGTAGATATTCAGTTGTCCTAGCACCATTTGTTGAAAAGACTATTCTTTTCTCCTTAATTTGTCTTGGCACCCTTGTCAAACAGCATATAACTATAAATGTCTGGGTTTATTCCTGGAATTTCAATTCCATTGAACTATATGCCTGTTCTTATGCCAATACCCTAAGTTATTTTTTAAAGTCAGATTAATTGAATAATAATATTCCTTTTCAAGTTCTTTGGTTAAAGCAAGGATGACAAATAATAGGACTCATACATTGTTCTTAGTTATGACTCCCCCGCCCCCCAACATATGACTCAGATTAAGTGGTGTGACATATCATGGTGCTTCTGTTTTTCAAATACTTGTCAAGTAATTAGAGATTTTGACCCTTTAAGATATCTTTTTTGGTGATAAAAATACTTTGAGATGATACTTTCAATTTAAGGACTCAAAGTACAGTAACTACTCTTTATCCCATACACAGGTAGGGGATAAGTATTATAATTAATGTTTAATGCTTGCATAATAAATTATGGTTACTAAAATGTAACAAAATAACCATTATAGACTTAATCAGTCTGTGATGATTTGGTCCTTTAGAATATGAATTATTACTCTGTTGGTTACTTGCAAAACTGTAGTACCCTAGTGTGATTGTAGAGAATAAACATGAAATTATGACCAATTAGTAGACAAAACAAATGGAACAATAGAAAAGGTAATGAGCAAGTGAATGGCTATTTAGATTATACAAATACATTCTTCTTGAGGAAATAAAATCTTTGACAGAGTCAGAAAAGGGAAAGTTATGATAAAGTGTTAAGTCTAGTTCTATTCACAATTTTATCCTATATAATAAAAGGGTAATATGCAAATAGAGCGAAGGGCAGGACAACCAAATGGCAGAACAACTGACCAACCAATCAAAGTGTAATATGCTAATGATATGCTAAGGCTGCTCAACTGCTTGCTAGGATGTGCACTGACAATAGGGGCAGATAGTCAACTGGTCAACCAGTTGCTATGACATGCCCTGACCACCAGGGGGCGATGCTCCGACTGGTAGGTTAGCTTGCTGCTGGGGTCCAGCCGATAGGGACTGAGCACGACAGTCTGGACACACCTTGGAGCCCTCCCGCAGCCCCTCCCCAGCTGGCCATCCTCCTGCATCCCTCCCTGGCTCTGATTGTGCACCGGTGGGGTCCCTTGGCCTGGCCTGTGCCCGCTCACAATCCAGGACCCCTTGGGGGATGTCAGAGAGCTGGTTTCATCCTGATCCCACAGGCCACTCCCTTTGGGAGGGCGCCAGATGCAGGGCTCATGGCTGGTGAGCACTGCTGCAGCATCGTGAACCTCTCCCAATAGGAACTGATTGGGTTCGAGCCCGTGGCAGGCACAGTGGGGCCAGGATGAGCAGGAGCAGCAGGTAGGAGCTGAAGGTAGTGTTGGACTGCGGGTTTCGGCCTGATCCCTGCAGGCCACCCAGAGAGACCCCATCCATGCATGAATTCATGCACCCGGCCTCTAGTTTTGTTATAAAATCCAACCTTTTGATGTCAAATGTACTATGCTTCAAAAACAGACATGTCAGAGGTCAAGGTCATCACTGGGCCCATGTGGATTTCAAGTTAAAAGCCTTAGTCACAACCCAGTGAGCAAGCACAGGGATGCTTTCACCATCGGACTTAATTAGCTTTTCAGACATAATGAGTTGTATTTTATTTCCACATCCCACAAATCAAAATAAAATTATGATGAAGAAATACTAATTTGTTTATGGTAGTATGTTGGGGGGAGACATGGCAGGGGATAGCATGATGCAGTGACATGTCAATTTTTATGGATGTTCTCTTAAACTTTTTTTTGAATTTTGAAGTAGAGCATGATAACTAAGTTCATGGGAGCTGGCTAAGATTGGTCAGACAATTTGCAGGTGTGGGAAACATCTGAGTCAACCCCTTCCCATGGTGAGGGCGCCAAAGCGAGCACCTGGCTGTGCATAGGAATTGCTTTGTCTGCCAAAATCATTGCTGTGAAATGATTGGCAGAATAAACAGCAGTCTAAAGACTGAACACGCTGAGCACTGAATGAAAAGAGGGCCCCAAGGATAAAAAATCCAAGGCTGGGAGCTAAAAGGTTGGAGCAAATGCAGTTTAACTGCAGCCAGCAAAATAACTTTTTTTATTATTGTTGTTAAGGATTTTTAGGTTTGTTAAGACTGGAGAATCATTGATACTTTATTAAAACAACATTCTAAACCCTTGTGTATAATATTAGAGTAGGAAAAAATCCTTAAAGATCATTTAGACTAAATAGTCTGATGTTTGAACATCCCTACAGCCAGAACTAAACTAAGCATGGGAGTACAGAGGTGAATATCCAGTGCGTACCTTCAGAGAACCCATAATAGTGACAAACCATTGCATTGCAGCACATTTATGATAAATTATAATAATAAATGTGTTACAGTCATATGCACATTCTCATATAAAGAGCAAATACAGGGATTAAAGGTAAGTTAGAGAGGGTAGAATGCCAAGCAGGGCTTTGCAAAGGGGAATATCATTTATAAAGAACAGAGAATTTCAGGTAGAAGACAGGGGGTATACTATAGCATGGCATATTCAGGCAATTATATGCAGATATTCGATTTATGGGCATATCACCTGTACATAATTTTTCAAAGCCCTGCCTTTCTTCTGGCAAAGTTTCTGGAATTTTCATTGTCTAGACATATTTAGACTACTCCCTAGTATTATGGTGTTCAGTTTATAAAATTACACTTAGTAACTAAGGTAGATTGTATTTTTTCTTTAAAATTCTTACTTGTTCTCACTATGGATGCTCTTTTTTCCCCATGCAAGTAGTAAAGATGGTTACTGGCAGCTCCAGAAAAATATCATCTTATAGCAACTTAGAAAGAAGAGAATGATTCTTCCTCCTGGATAGCCTTACCTCTGTTCCCAGAAAGGAATATGCTTTGGGTCATTTTCCCACCTTTTGTAAGAATTACTAAAGCTTGGAGGACAGGTTATATGATTGGAAGGCCTAGAACACGTTCCCATAAATGAGATTGCCAGGAGAAGGTGAATACCTCTGTTTGGTGGTAAAAAGGATTGAAGGTGCAGCCAAAAGAATGAAGGAGAGGTAGTTCTCTTAGACAAATGAAGATGGGAAGAAAACATGCCAGACGACATGCAGTGGTTCAGCTCCACTTGTAGACAAAGGGAGATTCTGTTGATTCTGACCAAGTGAAATTCCATGGTTAATTAATATTCATCAGTAAGTATTCTATTTCTTGCTGAATGTGGTGTGGCACTGGATTCTGTCTTATTGAGCCTTGAAATAGCCTTAGAATTCATTTCTGTGTTGACTTTATACGTCTCTACAATTTGATTGACTTTGGACTTTCGTATAAAACCCATTTTATATTAGGTTCTAAATAATGGCAGGCTACCAGAAAAACCTACAATAACAGGTGTGGAAATAAATTATGTGTCATGACTAATAGACCTGTCATCCAAGAAGCAATTCTACACTAGACCAAGGAGTGGGGATATGGATAATATAACCAGGTAGGAAGTTGTTCTTCATAGTAGCCACAAGGAGTTGAACTCCTCCTGAGGGTAATAATGTGAGAAGCAAGCAAGAGGCATAGCAGGGGTTGCTTAACAGCCGAAACTTGAATAAGAATACCTATTCAGATAAAAGCCTAGAGATATAAGAGTATCCATGATAAAGTCAAGATGAAATCAGGGAAACCAGAATCCACAGAAGAGAAGGAATTGAAAGGTCTGTAGAACATTGAGAAGACTCTCATGAAATTGCTCTTGAACATTCTGATTCATCTTTTAAAAGCTGCAACTCAGGGCTGTTGAGAGGCAGCTGACTCAGACATTGTCTTCCTTTCTATCCATTGGTCCGAGACAATATTTAGGTAGCATCTTCATCCCATAATCCCAGTTCAAACCGTTTTTTTCTATTCTTCAACTCCCTGAACTCCAAATAAATATATCATTTTCTTGATGAATTTGATTCAATAGATTATGATTTTGGATGGTATACAAGGCCACATCCAATGCCCCAACCAGAGTCACAGCCATTTGGTATCTATACATTGCTTAATCATTTTCCTTGTGAATTCTTACCAAGACCTGTTTCCAAGCTCCCAAAGAAGGAGCCAACTTGAGAAGCCAATATGGAGAAAATTTTATTCAACATTAATTACCTATAATACCTAGTCAATTTTAATTTTACAATATTTAGATAATATCTTTCTTTATAAAATTTAGGGGGTGTTACTTTTTCCAAGTGGCTAACAAAAGTGAATATAATCTGGACAAAAATAATTGTTCTAAAGAGCTTTGAGTTTTATACCATGACCTGCATTAATAGAAATGTTTCACCTATCAAAATCAACTGAACTGTTTCAAAACATCAGTTTGTGGGGCCTTCATTAGCCATACCCCGTTGTGTTTCATGATGACCATCACATAGTAGATGCTGATGATTGAGCTCCAAAACGTGAACATGCATCAGTTAGTTAATAAACTTCTATGGAATGAATCATTAATTTCTTCAAAGTGGATGGTTTTCATAGTAAACTCCACTTAGGGGGCAGGACTTTCTCTTAGTTTATAGGTTTTTATCTCTCATTAGTTAATTAAAAATTAAATTAAAATAAAGCAACCCAGGGTTCTTTTTTTTTTTACTCTCCTTAAGCAGGGGAAGTCCGAGTTAAATATTTTTCTCTGGTACTGAATATAGAATGTATAAAAGTTGAGTTACCTTTGGCTCAAATTCTTGCCCTGTGGGTTATAAGTAATCTAGATTCTATGGTCATTTGAGAGAAATCTCTGCTTGTCCAGTTTAGCATGAGGGCTGTGGGCTGTAGGTCATTTTGTTGACTGTTTTCAACACCCATTAATTGCATAAAGTTGGTAGACCTATTGTCTCACCAATGTACTAAGTGTGCTCAGATGCCCTGACCTCACATTAATGATGCTGTTGCTGTTGGATTTTGGTCAGTGTTTGCTCCAAATCTATTTTTTAAGAGAAACTCAGCAAAGATATTTGCAGTTATTCCCATGTGCTTTGCATTCAGATGCTAATACCTACACTGTCAAGTTCATGGGTAGAAGGTCTGTTTTGCTTTTTTTCTTTAGATTCCCAGAAATAATATTATACAGATATCAAAAAGTTTATGCTTTCTGTTGGAAGTCTGGCTTGGGTTCCACCCATCCTTCTCCTGTTTCATAGTGCTAGTTGATAAGAGTGTGTTACATAATAGTGAGTCTCATGAGGCAAAATATGAGCTTGATTACTGGCTATACTGGCTTGGAGAATGTGTGAAGGATTTGTATCTCTCTCCTCAAATCCAAACATTGGGATATATAACTTAGTTGACTTAGTCAATTGGAGGCAGGGACTTGAAGAGCTTGAACATAGACTGGCCTGGGTTTATGGAGATAGATGGTGCTTAACATGCTGTAGACTGGATGTGAAAACTCCCAGTGGGCCCAGGTATAGATGATCTGGGCAAGCCAGAGACATCAGCTGGGTTGTCATTAAGACTGACACTAATAGGACTCCAGGACTGCACCCACTGTGAACGTGGAGCTATTGAAGTATCCATTCTTCCTTTAATGAGGAAGTGCCAAGGGGTCTAATAAAAGGAACAAGATTTTTCACCCCAGTGCTATCACACTGTAAGAGATAAGAGGAAATAGCTTGAAATTTTCAGGAAAATTTCTTTACTATGTTGAATTGTTCTATTTACATATAGATAAGACCTGGTATAAAACTTAATATAGACATAAGTAAGGGTGAGTTTGAGATAACATGACTTAATGAGATAGCTGTATTGATTTTTGAGTTATAAAAAGTAATATTCTTACATTGTTGACTTTCTTAATTAGCATAAAATATGTGTATATAACAACTCTGGAGAAACTTTTGCCTAAATTTATATTTCCTGGATGTTTCTTCATGTAAACCCCAGAAAATATCTTTACATTTGAGTACAATTATTTTTGTCACCACCTTTACTGAAATCAGAAGTGGAAAACAAAGGCGTTGCATCCTGTATATATACTGTACTCCATAGTGCCTCCAATTCTCTTTTTTGATAGAAATGCATGTTTAGGTTTGAGATTCACCTCAGAGCAAATATATTCAAATGCAGTATCTGCTTATGTTTATATTCAGTGGGAATCATATAACCATGAGTCTGATAGAAGCTATGGATCTTCTTCTGGAAAAACACACATTACTATGTATAGAAAATTTAGCATACATTGTGTAGGGGTTGAGGAATACTCCAGGAGCTTACTCATATCTATCAGTGTTAGAGTCCCTCATTGGGGAAAATGACCACTACAGTGGGGCCTTGACGTACGAGTTTAATTCGTTCCGAGACCGAGCTCATTAAGGAGCTCATTAACTCAAATTACTCTATCAACTCAATGCAAAAAATTGGCCAAGAGACAGCTGGTATCTCAAAAAACTCATTAGTCGGGACACTCGTAAATCAAGGCCCCACTGTATATGAGTTTTGTGAATGGTTGTTGCACTGAAAATAATAATTTTTTCTGACTTCTTAACCATCTAAAAGGCAGCATTTGCTTATTAATGCCTTTTTCTATGTAATATATTTGGAAAACAAAAAGTTATGACTTAGAATAAATGTATTGCAATAATTAAGATTTAAGTCTTGGTAGTTTCAAATGTAGTGCTTTGTACTGATTGATATTCTTTACTACATTGTGGGAACTTAGGGTTACTGCAAAAAGGAAGAACTCTGAAGCCTTGTTTCACTAATACTCGTATAAGAGAGGGTTCTCAAATTATTATATAATGTTTAGAAAGCTATATTCCATATATAATATGTATATTATATATATTATGTAATTCTACATAAGAATCTACACTAATAAAAGACAAAGATGCTAATTGGCAGTGTGATAGCACTGGGGTGAAAATCTTGTTCCTTTTATTTGACCCCTTGGCACTTCCTCATTAGGGGAAGAATGGATACTTCAATAGCTCCACATTCCCAGTGGGTGCAGTCCTGGAGTCCTATTAGTGTCAGTCTTAATGACAACCCAGCTGATGTCTCTGGCTTGCCCAGATCATCTATACCTGGGCCCATTGGGAGTTTTCACATCCAGTCTACAGCATGTTAAGCACCATCTATCTCCATAAACCCAGGCCAGTCTATGTTCAAGCTCTTCAAGTCCCTGCCTCCAATTGACTAAGTCAACTAAGTTATATATCCCAATGTTTGGATTTGAGGAGAGAGATACAAATCCTTCACACATTCTCCAATCCAGTATAGCCAGTAATCAAGCTCATATTTTGCCTCATGAGATTCACTATTATGTAACACACTCTTATCAACTAGCACTATGAAACAGGAGAAGGATGGGTGGAACCCAAGCCAGACTTCCAACAGAAAGCATAAACTTTTTGATATCTGTATAATATTATTTCTGGGAATCTAAAGAAAAAAAGCAAAACAGACCTTCTACCCATGATCTTGACAGTGTAGGTATTAGCATCTGAATGCAAAGCACATGGGAATAACTGCAAATATCTTTGCTGAGTTTCTCTTAAAAAATAGATTTGGAGCAAACACTGACCAAAATCCAATAGCAACAGCATCATTAATGTGAGGTCAGGGCATCTGAGCACACTTAGTACATTGGTGAGACAATAGGTCTACCAACTTTATGCAATTAATGGGTGTTGAAAACAGTCAACAAAATGACCTACAGCCCACAGCCCTCATGCTAAACTGGACAAGCAGAGATTTCTCTCAAATGACCATAGGAATCTAGATACTTATAACCCTCAGGGCAAGAATTTGAGCCAAAGGTAACTCAACTTTTATACATTCTATATTCAGTACCAGAGAAAAATATTTAACTCAGACTTCCCCTGTTAATATATAACAGTTTTGCAAAAAATTTTTTTAAACATTGGGGTTAATTTTAACCTCTTTTAAAAAATATATTTTTATTGATTTCAGAGAGGTTTTGAAAAAAGGGAGGCAAAAATTTTTTTTAAACATTGGGGTTAACTTTAACCTTTTTTAAAAAATATATTTTTATTGATTTCAGAGAGGAAGGGAGAGGGAGAGAGAGATAGAAATATCAATGATGAGAAACCAGGGACCCTTTAGTCCACAGGCTCTATCCACTGAACAAAACCAGCTAGGGCAAGGGAGGGAAATTTACCTAATCCAAGAGATTGAAGAATTTTTTATGTTATTTTCTTATGGCGGCAAGGACAGATTTCATTGGCAGTTCTTCCTAGGAGAATATAAAAACATTAAATGCATATGAAATGACATGCAGCAAGCCAATTTCATATATTGCCTCTACATTTCCACAGATGAGCTCCCAGCCTTCCTCATTTACATCTTTCCCAAACAAAGCCTTCCCAGCCTTAATCTTGGGGAAATGGTTGCAGGAAGGTATGACTGTAATGAGGCTGAGCAATATGTAGGAGGCTTTTCTCTCATAGCCCTTTGCATATACTATCAGTGGGCTTTGTCTGGTGAATATGGTTAAGGGTTAGTTCAGGAGGCTGCACTAACACTGCCTTTGTCCTTGCAGAAAGGACTTTTACTTTTATTTCGGGCATTTTCTTATGGGAAAAATTTGTCCTTGCAGAAAGGAAAGCAATCACTTTTACTTTTATTTCGGGCATTTTCTTATGGGAAAAATGTTATATTGTTCTTCCTTTTAATAAAGTAATATAAGGTCATATTAGTTTATATGTTTTCTTTTGTGGGACTTAGCTGATCCAAAAATCAAATCAATGCTTATTTGAAGCCTTAAGCGGCTTCTGAATCCAGTTGCCCTTTCTCCATTTTCCTTTAACACGATATCCCCACAGTGGAAGAGCCACTTGAAGTTCAGTTCTCTCCCCCTTCCACGTCAAATTCTAGACCCACTCCTGATAACATTTGTGCATGAGGAGGCACAATTCTGTAGGAGATTTGAATGCTTATTGAGGTCCACTTAAGAGGTACTGTATGAAGCATTTAAAATATGTTTTCTTTAACATCTTCTTACAGAGTAAGCATGCTAGCAATTTTTTTTTTTTGGAGTAGTTTTTTGATGAGAAAAACTGAAGTTCAGAAAGGTAAAGTAATTACTCCAAGGTTACACAGATAATAAGCAGCAATGACAGAATTTGGAATCGGGTTTCAGCTCTAAACTTTCTGATTTTTACTGTCTTACTCTATTTAATCCACATATGGCCATTGAGTCAGTTATAACACCAACTGAGAATTCTGAGATAAGTTTTTTTGTCTACAGAGAAAAACTCTATTTCATCTATAACATATTCAACCATCAGAAAAACCATTTAGTGCTTGATTATAAGAACCAATACAAATGGCAAAGATCCAACAAAGATAAGAGCACAGATGCCCTGCACTTGATTTTGACTGTACAAAGCAGTTCATCTTTCTTGCATAAGACCCTGCTTGATCTTAATGCAACCTATAGTTGTAGCTTTATCTTCTCATCATTCGTTATGCATATCTAAGTCCTAAACAAATGTAATTTGCTGCTTCCAGACCTGCCATTTTGTTTATTTATTTTCTAACCAGAACCTTTCTAAGAGCTAGAGTCTAAGTTGGATCTGAATCAGAGCATTTCTATGGGCCTATGCCTGGGACCATCTCACTATGAGGAAAATGGTGTCTTTGGTGTTACCTCTATTGGTTCTTTGCTATCTTTGGACTTTAGAGTTGGATTATTTTTTGTTCTAATAAAAGCCCTACTAATCTATGAATGTATGTTAACTATTTACCTTATCTTAATCTCTATTAAAGTATTTTTAAATGGCTATGATAATCATAACTATCACATAGATTTGTCACAAGTGATAACTGAGCTAATGCATGTAATACTCAGCACAAAACAAGCATTAATTAATGATTTATATGTGTAACTTTTTTTAGTGAGTCAATTGAGTCTAAGGTGAGACTGACATTTCTGAAATGCAGCTGATTACAAAACCAAAAGATGGAAAACTTCTGGTATATATGGTGAAACACACTTTATACAATCTATTTTACATATTCAACTTTTGGGATATTTATGAATGAAGCCAGAAAAGCCAACTTCTAAGTCGTTATCTGAATAATTCCCTCAGCCTGTCCAGTGTTGTTCAGTGGTTGAGCATCAACCCATGAACTAGAAGATCAGGGTTCGATTACAGGTCAGGACACATGCCCAGGTTTCAGCCTTGGTCTCCAGTAGGGGGCATGCAGGAAGCAGCCAATCAATGATTCTCTCTCATCATTGATGTTTCTATCTCTCCCTCTCCCTTCTTCTCTCTGAACTCAATTAAAAGAATAAATACTTTTCTCAAATGCTTTATTATTTTCCCTGCAATATGTGACATTTGGTTCATAAAGTTTTGTACTGCATTCTAGGTCTATGTTTCCCAGGTATATGTTTTTAATTTAAGTATAAGTTATATGTGTGTAGCTGTGTGTATATATACACATCCTCACTCTCTATCTTAAATTTCTCTTCATTTTTTTAAAGCACTAGCCTCACTCAATTACCTACCAATTTATTCTTGAGAGAATTAACCATGATTGGAGAACAACAATCATAATTACTCAAACAGCTTTGAACAACCAATGTGTTAGAATTGGAAATTGACAAAGTCAAAAGGAACTCTAATAATTATAATTAGGAGGAAGGAATGGAATCAGCAGATGCTGCACTAACAGAATTCAAACCAGTTCAATTATTGGTGGCACATTACATCTGTAAGCAAATTACAGAGCTCGTTGCAAGAAATTTGGAAAGTTGCTCAGAGTAAATTCATTATTCATTTGGCTTTTCTGGGATGAGAATTAGGCTATTGAAGCTGACTCTGCTACTATGGAAGATGCTTTTATTTTGCCAGTTATAGGTAATCTCTCATAATTGAAATAGAATTAATAACATCCTAGTCAAGTGTTCACTTATTTAACTGCTTGCCGTGAATAGGAAATGCTTTGAAATTCAAAGCACTGTCTTAGTTAACAAATTGCGGATGCCTACATATTGGGTATTTTTCTCTCCTTTCAGTGTGTTTTAACACAGAAGGTGAAGATATCACTTTCTTTTATATATCCACATTTTAAAAAAGGACCCCAAACCTGCCAATTATGATGAATATCCTCAATCACTTTAGTCTTTATAATATTATTTTACCTTTAGAGTAGTTGTTAAAGGTAAGTCTAAATTGGACTTGATTAATGATAAAAATACTTAAAACTCCCTTAGTTTTAAATAATACCTCAATGTTATTTTATTTAATCTTCACAACCTTGTAAATAATTACTTATTATTTTCACTTTAACGATGAATAAATTAAAGTTTAGAGAAATTGAGTGCTTTTCCCAATCTAAAACCTGAAAGTGAATATTTAAACACTGAGACTAGTGTTCCTGCTTAACCTTTACACTACATGCTTTCTTTGAAGAGTCTCATTGACTAAATAACATGAAAAAGCTAATATCATATATACATAAATATATGTCTGATACAACTGACATCCATTCACTATCTCAGGCATGCCAAGAACAACAAAGAATACAATGGTTGAAAATTATGCCTGTCCTTTTACTAGTAAGAGCACAGACAATTATCAGAGAGATAGCACATGCCCAAATATAATTATAGTCACGAATGCCAAATAAAAGACACAGTGAGATTTCAGATATGAGAGCTAATAATACAACTAAACATAATAATTATAGGTAAAACTATAACAAGAAAAAAAAGAGACAGCGTGTAGTTAACTACCTGTTTGGATTTATGTCTTTCATAGATGAGATTTCTCTGACATTTCATTATTATTGTTAAACAATACACCAGATTTTCTTCCCAGGATATTGCGATTTGATTGCTACTCTCATTACCAATTATATTGATTACATTTGTTGAAGACAACCTAGCTATGAATAGAATTTATATGAGGAACTGTCCTGAATTGCCAGTGATTAGGTGAAGGAGACAAAACTTAGCCTTTATTCCCTGCAATGCGAGAACTGGCAGGGCAAGGCTAACGTCGTCTTTGTAGGACACAACCATGGAGAGAGGGGCAAGGGGTGGTGATTATCTCCCTTATTAGATGTTTCTTTATGGTCCATGCATTGGCTTTTTCCTGGTTAATTTCAAGCCTTGGAAAACTGAGTTTCTAAACTCTAGAAAGAAGCACCTTCCTTTAACTTTATCTCTGGCTATGGCAAGGCAAGGCTTAGGAGCCTGATATTTGTGCCTATTCCTAGGGTACCATCTGGAGGAGGAGTCTCTTGCCAACCACTAGCCAGACTCACTGAAGAATCGGTCCAAAGAAACTGAGATCCTCTCGCAAGTCTTGGCCATGTACTGTTTAAAACTCATAGTAGGGAGAGAGAAAAGCTAGTGCCAGAGAAGGAGAGACGCCAGTAGATCCTATCATCAAACAGTAGCAGGATGCCTTAAAACTGGTCGTGGAGTCTTTGCAGCTCCTCACATCAAGAGTTGGTTTCTGCCCTAACCGGTTTGGCTCAGTGGATATAGCATCGGCCTGCGGACTCACGGGTCCCAGGTTCGATTCTGGTCAAGGGTATGTACTTTGGTTGAGGGCATATACCCAGTAGGTGGTGTGCAGGAGGCAGCTGATTAATGTTTCTCTCTTATCAATGTTTCTAACTCTCTATCCCTCTCCCTTCCTCTCTGTAAAAAATCAATAAAATATATATATTTTTTAAAAAAAGAGTTGGTTTCTTTCTGCGCTGAAATTTGTAAAATTGTATCTTAGGTGTTCTCACCACACACACACACACACACACACACACACACAAACACAAGGCAGCTGATTGATGTTTCTCTCTTATCAATGTTTCTAACTCTCTATCCCTCTCCCTTCCTCTCTGTAAAAAATCAATAAAATATATATTTTTTTAAAAAGAGTTGGTTTCTTTTTGCGCTGAAATTTGTAAAAAGTGTATCTTAGGTGTTCTCACCACACACACACACACAGACACACACACACACAAACACAAACACACACACGAGGTGACTAGAGGATGTGATAAACATGTTAATTAGTTTAATTGTGGTAATGATTTCACAATGGATATCCATCATGTTGTACACCTGAAATACATACCATTTGTATTTGTCAATTACACCTCATTAAAGCTGGAAAAACAACCACTGGATAATGATAGAAGGGGCCTATGAACTCCTTTGACTGGGCCCCTGAGGCCATGCTCTGAACTACTACACTGTACTGCCTTGTAGCAAAGTAGCCTAAGAATGTTAGAGGGAGTTGTGGTTATTTGGCATGCCCTTTGTAAAGGCCTCGTGAAGACTTCTGAGCAGATAGAGGACACAGCAGTCCCATTATATTATAGTTATGCTGCACATGAGGAAATGAGAGAGGCATTTTTCCTTAAATCTCTGATGTAATTGCATTGCTACTTAAACTGCAATCTGAAAATGAAGGAGCTTTATTTTCAGTCATTAAAATCAAACCAAAAATTGATGTGGAAAGGAGGATTACTATGCAATGAGTGGCAAGAGGGGGCTAATTTAGTAACTACATAATGTGTGTTTTCTCGCCTAAACTCTCTTAGGCTTTCTGAAATATACTAGATGTGAACATATTAATCAATTACATTTATAAAAAAGTTTACACCACTTGTCTTCTTTTTCTCCAAGTAATTTTAGCCACAATACAATTGACATCCCATAGTGATATCTAGTAGTGTCAAATGTTAAGAGAATTTTAAAAATAACTAAGATGTACCAAGGAAGTAAATTAATAGAACTCATATTGTGATTCCAGATTCTTTATTGACTTTTATTATCTTTGTTTGTTCACTCACCACAGGGGAAGGGCCTGCCGTCACAATGAAATTAATAATGTTTAGCCTTGAAGAGTTATGGATTCTGAATGTTACAATAATGCCATTTTATGACTAAAGCCTGATAATTCATTTCCTTTGAAATTATCTTATAATAATCTCAAATTTGCATTTGTTTAAGCAGTCATTTCATATGAATGATTTTTCTTTTCTTTTTTTTTTTGTTTGGCCTCTAGACTATAATATTAAGTCTTACAATTTTACCTGAAATATAAAAATCTAATTATAGTCATTCTGTTTCTACAATTTTGAACTTATTGTAGTTCAGGGTTAATTAATTTGTTCATGTTTTCATTAACTGTGGGTGGAAAGAGGAAAGACATACATGTTTCTGTGATTAAAATCTAGTTCCAGTGATGTATGTGTTGGTTGGAGATGTTCTTCTCAAAAATCTCTTGTTGTTCCAAAATCACATAACAATAATATAGAACTTCTGAAAATGAATAAGGGATTTGAGGGGTATAGTTCTACCTTTGAATATATTTAGATGTAAAAATGTAATAACAACAGTGAATATTTATTGAATGCTTGCTATGTGCCAGGCCTGGCTCAACACAATTTGCAGATACTAACTGATCTAATTGTTTAACAACCCACTCTAGTGATGATGGGTATTCAAAATCCATTCTGGACCCCTTCATCAGGATTTTCTTTTATTTCCCATCCTGAAGGAAGAGAATAGTTTTTTTGTAATGGATCTTAAATATTAATTTGATTTGCAAGCACTGGCATAGAAAAGAAATCGGTCTTTCTGTTTCCCAGATGTGCTGAGAACATGTAGACAGGACAAGAGACAAGGTTGTTAGTAGAAAATCCTAACCTCTAGTACCAAGAATTTTCTCATGCATGGATGCTGGATTTAAATGTGGCATGTGTTTAATTCCATTCTTTCTCTTTTCTCAGAAAATTTTTATAAAGAAAAATACAATCATAAAGATGATAATAGCCCTAGCCCTAGTGGATAGAGCATCTGCCTGTGGACCAAAGGTTCTGGGTTCGATTCCTGTCAAGGCCATGTACCTTCGTTGTAGGCTCCGTCCAGGCCTAGGCCCTGGTTAGGGCTCGTGCAGGAGCCAACCAATCGACGTGTTTCTCTCACATTGATGTTTCTCTCTTTCTTTTCACCTCTCTTCCACTCTCCCTAAAAGATTAATGGAAAAAAATCCTCACCTGAGGATTAACAACAACAACAAAAGATGATAATAACTTATGCACTGATTATAGTAGTGGGAAATTAGAAATTATCTTTAAATGGAGAAATTACTATGTAAGATATTTAAAATTAAAGATATATTATTTAGATATGAAGACTGCTTATAGTGTCAAACATTTACAATAAATATTAAGGGGGAGTCTAAAATATAAGCTGAATAGGAACATTGAACTAAAAATTATTTTTGTATGACATGAATAGGGGTAACATGGGAAATTAGAATAGTTTCTTTAAAAGACTTTAGGTGAATTTACATATAAGTATAAAATAATATGAAATATAAAATATGAAGAAAGAATGACTTCAACAATTAGCAATAACATCCTGGGCATGCACTTTCTCATTTTCAAGTCTACAAAAAAAAATTAAGCAAATGGTTTGTAATCAAAATGTAATTTTGAATGAACAATACACAGTGATATTGCTCATTTAAGTCTAAAGTTATATTTGAAATGTGTCCCTTACTGTAGTCCATTGGTCAATGAAAGCATGTATGGAGCTTCCACAGTGGTTAGCAGTGACTTTATATATTCAAATAACAATGGCTATTTCCTTAGAATATTTTTAGCTTAAACTGGAACTTGTACTGCTCAGGGTACAATATAATCCAGAACATATTATTTCCTAGTAAAAGTTCTTGTTCAGTAAGAATTGCCCCAGGATATAGTGGGTGATTTTTCTAGTCGATCCAGGACTTTCCATCTTGGTTAGTTATAGCACTGTACCTGGAGTTTTATATATTCAAACTAGAGGCCCAGTGCACAAAAATTTGTGCACTCGGGAGGGTCCCTCAGCCTGGCCTGTGCCCTTTCACAGTCTGGGACTCTTCAGGGAATGACCACCTGCTGGCTTAGGCCCGCTCCCCAGGGCATTGGGCCTAAGCTGGCAGTCAGAAATCCCTCTGGCAGCCCAGGAGCCCTCGGGGAATGTCCACTTGCCAGCAGGGAGCAGGCCTAGCTGCAGTCGGACTTCCTTAGCACTGCTGAGGAGGCTGGAGAGGCTCCCACCACCACCGCTGTACTGGCAGCCTTTAGCCTGGCTTGTGGCTGAGCAGAGCTCCCCCTGTGGGAGCACACTGATCACCAGGGGGCAGCTCCTGCATTGAGCGTCTGCCCCCTGGTGGTCAGTGTGTGTCGTCATAGTGAGTGATTCCCAGTCACTCTGCTGTTAGTGTCAATTTGCATATTACCCTTTTATTATATAAGATAGAGGCCTGGTGCATGGGTGGGGCCAGCTGGTTTGCCCTAAAGGGTGTCCCAGATCAGGGTGGGGGTCCTGCTCGGGTGCCTGTCCAGCCTGGGTGAGTGACTGATGGCTGTTTGCAGGCTGGCCACAGCCCCTTCAGGGTGGGGGTCACCATTGGGGTACCTGGCCATCCTGGGTGATGGGCTGATGGCTATTTGCAGGCTGGCCAAGCCCCCCAGCAGGGACCCTCATCCCATGAGGGTGTGGCCATTCTTGGTGAGGGGATGATGGCTGTTTGCAGGCTAGCCATGGCCCCCAGCCACCCAAGCTCCCAGTGGAGGCTGGCTGGAAGCAGGTATCTGGGATTTATTTAGCTTCTATTATTGAAATTTTGTTGCCTTTTGCAGAGGCCACAGCCCACCAGAGCAGGCGGGAAGCTTGGCTTCCTCCATCGCCAGGGCAACCAAGCCTCCTGCTTGCTCCTGCTCTGTGGCTGCTGGCTGCCATCTTTGTTGGATTAATTTGCATATAGCCGCTCTGATTGGATGGTGGGCATGGCTTGGGTGTAGCGAAGGTACAGTTAATTATCATCTTTGTCTTTTATTAGTGTAGATGAATATTTCTGCTTGAGGAAAACCAACTAGAACAAACATCAGTATTCTGGCACAACTCTGAGACAAATAAATATTTTTTAAAAAATAAAATAAAGAAAATCACTCCAATGTGTTGTTCACACATCACCTTAAGAAGTGGCTCAATTGGGATGGTAAACAGCCTGGGTGTCCAACACCCCAATAACCCATGCCAGTTATGATGCACAGTGCCTTCTATATCTGCAGTTGAAAAGATACTGCCAGAATGTTTGAGCCTTCAGCAAATTTACCCTCTTTATTCCACAAGGTGGGGTTGTTTGAATATGGAAGAAAAGAGCAAGAGGCTCAAACTGAGACATGCTCTTACCCTATTTCTGTAATAAGAAGGTATTATTATTATTTTGCCATTAAAAGGAGGAAAAGACAGAATTTTGTGACTGTACGAGAGGAATGTTCTTGGTGCACTTTATTTATTCTTTTATCCTAAAAATCATGTTTTATCCAAACAAATTTGAAATAAAGAAGATTCTGTTGCTTATTTAATAATATATATAAGTATAGAAGTGATTTATTAATTCAACAAATACTTATTGATTATCTCATATGTGCAGGGCATTGTCTCACAGCCTGAAATGGGGTATTGAACAAATACATAAAAAAACGATTCCAATAAAACTCTTCATGGAACTTATTTTCTATTAGGGCTGTGGAGGCCTTGACCATGAACACACAAACTAATACATAAGCCAGTCATGTAGCATATTAGATGATGGTACATTCTAGGAAGAAAATAAAAAGAATAGAGAATGCTCAGGGCTGGGAGTAATTCATACTTTGGTCTCTGAAGACTTCCTTGAAAAGGTGGCACAACTTGCTAGTAGAGTGGATGTGGGAGTAAAAGAAATGAAAATTGAATGACTCCCAGATCATATAACTTATTATATTGTCATAATTGTTCTTGTTCATAAAAAAAAACGTTCTTAGAAGTTTCAGGTTTGATTTTTCTGTATCTGGTTTGGAGCCTTTGTACTTGAAGCAATGGAGCATTGGATCTAATCCCATTTTGCCCCCATTTAGCTGAGTGTTTGAGCAAGTGGCTTTTCCTGAAAATGATGGATTGAAGTGGATGGCCATGTGACAGCTGATCAGATATCCACAGGTTGCCCTGTATTTCCCATCCTCCTTTGCTATTAAATGAGGCTCTGTGACTGAGTGATGGCCAATGGGATGTATGGGGGAAAGATATAAATCTTTCCAGATTGAAAGTGGATTTTAATATGCAAAATAACTATTCTTTGTGACAATAAGGCATAACCATAGATTAATTAGTAGTAATTTTTCATTTTAAGTACATAAATTAATGGTGCTTTCTACAATCAATGGTATCTTAAGATTCTGTGAAATGCATGTAAGGATGGACAGTCCTTAACTTATTCTCATAGAAAGTGTTGCTTTATGTTCTTATATAGATATGATAGTGTTAGAGTATAAAAGTAGAAAATGATATTTCTTTAAGGGGAAACAGGTTTTTTTATTGTGGATATTTTTATAAATGAAAAGAGGAACAAATCTCATTTTTATTGAGTATTTTTGTATAATATGGGATTTGTTGTTTTCATATTAATTAGCTAATTTAATTATCAAAATAATTTAGAAAGAGTAGGTAACTATGATTCTGTCCATTTTGCATGGGCAATGTGCCTAAAAGCATTACAAATCTTGTTTGAAGTAATTCAACAACTAGGAAGTGTGAAGCACTGTCTACCCTTGGTCCTTTGTCACCCAAACCTATGCCTTTCATATTCCCCAGAAATAGTAAATAAAGTAGACTTATTGGAAATACTTTTTTTAAAAAAAGTTATAAACACTAACACAGACTTGAGATCTAAGACCTTTAATTTGTATCTAAGTTTTATCACTTCATAGTGGTGTGACTTTGGGCAAGTTTTGTGACTTAACTAACCTGGGTTTTGGTTTCCTCGTGTTAAAATGTGGAAGATATTAGTATCTATCACAGGGAGATATTGTAAGGATTGAATGAATTAATATATATGTACATATAATTCTTAGATCAATAGCCAAGATACGGAAGCAGCCCAACGGCCGGTCAACAGATGAGTGGATAAAAAAAAAAGCAGTGAATATATATATATTCATGTATATTACTTGGCCATAAAAACAAATGAAATCTTATCATTTGCAACAGCATGGATAGATTTAGAAGGTATTATGCTAAATAAAATATATCAAAGAGAGAAAGGCAAATACCATATGACTTTACTCATATGTGGAATCTAATGATCAAAATAAATGAATAAACAGAAACGGACTTATGGATACTGAGAACAGAAGAATGGATGCCAGTGTGAAGGGGGTTTGGGAGAGTGGGTGAAAAGATGAAGGGATTAAGAACCAAAATTGGTAGTCTCCTTATGTTTGAAATTAAAATATATATATATATATATATCTCGATATTTTATTGATTTCTGAGAGAGGAAGGAAGAGGTAGAGAGAAATATCAATAATGAGAGTCATTGATTGGCCACCTCTTGCACACCCCTTACTGGGGATTGAGCCTGCAACCCAGGCATGTGACCTGACCAGGAATCAAACTGATCTCCTGCCTCATGGGGTCAATGGTCAATGCTCAACCACTGAGCCACATCGGCCAGGCATCCTTATTTTTTTTGATCAATGTCAACAAATATTCCCGTGGGAAATGATCTTGTTGCAAATTGGACAGCATTTCTAACAATTCAAAGTGGCAATGTCAGTCAGCAGTCAGAAACTGATGTGAAGGATTTCTGTTGCTGCTATGACAACAGCAGAGGCAGCAATTAAAGAGGGGTAGCATGATGAAACATCAACTTGACCTGTGGTTTGTAGGCCAAGATACATAAGACATTTCCACACTACTGTTCTCTTACCTTCTTCTAAAATTGCTTTCACCACTTGTTGGTTTCACTAATAAGATTAATTCTGTTACTAAAGGTGACAAAGTCCATGTGCTTCCAAATTGAAGAGGTTGGAAATGACACAGTTTGAGTGCTGGTGAAAATGGTTCAATTAACTTGTGTATTTAAGGACCTATTGTGTGACCTGGGTATTTGACTATGTGTGATGTGACTTGGCTATTTGGGTACCTATTACGTGAACCAGATATTGAAATATTGAAGGAAATAATGCCTCCAAGACAGCAAAATAAGATGTTACATAATGATAATATGCAGCACCATAAAATAAATGAACCACAAAAAGTTCCCTATGGTGTGGTTCAAAGAGACAAATATCATATCTGCCTATGGAATGATGGGAGACATTATAGAGAAAGTGGGATGCAAAAGCATCTTGAGGAACAATACAATTCTAGACAAATAGGGAGAGAAGGTACTGAGATCTTTCTTAATCATTAGTTTAGTATTTGTGGCTTTCTTGGTGGGAGTTGCAATTGCTGGATGTAGGAATATTGGAAAATTTACTGTATTTATGTTTCAACATGGTAAGTATAGACAAGGTCACATTTTGAGAGAAACTCAAAAGATAAATTTTTATAAAGATATGTATTGGTTGAGATAATGTCCACATTGCAACATGTTTTTATAAATCTTATTCATGAAGGAATATTATTAAGGGAAAATGTGAGCCAGCAACTGAAACTTTTATTCACAGTTTGGAGATAGACTTCCTCAAGGGTCACAATTGCTAAGGTCATTAGCACTTGACATGCAAATTGATCACTACTGACATGCCCTCTTCAAATGTTGGGAAACTCTGACATTTTTTTACTGGTCATTTTCATAAATATAATTTCTAATGTCTGATATCAATACTTAAAAACTTCCTATAAGATATAGGTGAAGAAAATAACCCAGCTCTGTGAATATGCATAAATCAGAATGAAAAGCTCAAAAATTACCTCTAAATAAAAAAGTGAAATATCAGCAGAGATACAGGTTAAAAGCCAGTTTTTAGAGAATGCTGTATACACAGTTGAAACAAACTGATGTGAAATGAAGGCTAAAACAATATTGAAAATCCATTGACCGTGGACTTCTGCTATTTGTCTGTGTGCCTCTTGTAACGCCTCCTCATGGATTTGTTTTTGAACATGAACTTGGGTTCAGCAGACCACCCATGTGAAAAAATCCAATGTGGAGTCAGACTGCTGATCTGAATCTTTGCTGAGAAATGAAAACTAGAAATGTGGATGTGAAATTCACCCACATAGAGTTGATGGTATAACTATGGGAGTACTGGCATAGAAGAGAGAGGTTATTTTGACTAGGGTAGAGATTATTCTAAGGGTTTCTAGAATCACCCAGCCAGTAGTTTAGAAAAACAGATTACAGCTTCTACGCTTGACATTTTGGGGCAGAATATTTGGTAAAGAGATACTACTAAAGAATCTACAAGTGTAAAGTGTTATCTCTGTGTTCATATGTATAAATAATGTTTTTAATTAAGGAAAGGTCCTAGAAAAATTCCCACAAGTTCAAAAACAGAAGTCATTTTTCTCTTTCTCTATATAAAAATATCCCCAAATATTTCTGTTCTTATATCTTATGCATTATTAGAGTCAAAACTTACATTAGAAGTGCTTTTGTATCTATAGTATTAATAAATTAATCTATTAACTTGTACCAAAGAATTAATTGATACATAAGCATTTGTCTCATTCTTTTTTTTTAAATTTTTTTATTGCTTATAAAGTATTACAAAGGGTATTAC
>NW_005367952.1:198646-207114 GCF_000412655.1 Myotis brandtii
AGGCTTCACGTACAGCTGCTGTTCCTCAGACAGAGGGTGTGGTGATCAGGAGGCTGCTGTTGCTTGGATCTGCTGCGTTGATTTAAAGGCACAAAATACAACACAACAAGGCACAACGTACCAGGCACTGAACACAAATATATTCACGATATTAATAATCCCAAATAAAGGTGACTACCCGAATTAAGAGAATTAGGAGATAAGGAGGAAAGAAGAGAAAAAGATAAAAGAGAAAAAAGAAAAGAAAAAAAATAAGAAAGAAAAAAAAGGAGTGCAAAAATGAAATTGGGGGAAAAAAAAGAGGGGGAAAAAAGAAAAAGAAAAAAAAAGAGTGAAAAGAGAGAGAATGAAGTAGTAGAGGGGAAGAGACTATTTGTATCTTTCTCATTCTTTTTGTCAAGTATACAATAACTGTGGTCTCCACAACTATTAAAGGGAATTAACCAGTCTCTCACATCATTCATAGATAAATAGCTTACCAGGGAAGTTTGCTTATTAACATTTAGTCCCCCAAAGGAACAAATCACTCAACAGTACAAGAGTGTTATTAAGAATTGGAGTCTTTTTAACAAATGTTTTAGTTACTTCAAATGATAGTACTGTAAGTTTTATTTTGTCCTCATACATTCTGGACCTGGAGGTATTCACTTCCTCTAAATCACAGATGCTTTTGCTCAGATGAACGCAGTAACCACTTGTTCTTCCACTTTCAGGTACCGTAGTCGAGATTCCCGCTGAAGCATCCAGCTGTGTGCGCTCTTCCTGACCTTCCCATCCTAAGGTAATGACCTTGCTTTTGGCATAATCATAGATCCTGAAAAATTGTGCTATGAAGTAAACTGAATGAAGCACTGCTTTCTACTGAATTCCAGGAAATAGTTTTCATTTACAAATGCACTTAAATTTACATATTTAGAAATTTAACTGCTTTGCTAGGTATCCCATTTCTTGCCCTTTTGCCCTAAGATATTTTCAAGCTATAGCTTTCTTTGTTCTTGCGAAACATCACAAAATGCTCTTTATGTTGCAAATCAGCTCAGCCTGTCTCATGTACTGTCCTGCTGTAAAATATAGACTCACGCTCAGAGTTCTAATTATTGTAAAGGGAGGTGGGGGGGCGTGCAGGGAAAGTGTGTGCATGAGAAGCAGAGACAGAGAGCGAGAAGCTGTAGCCTAAATATATGATTGTACATAAAAATTTTAGAGATCAAAACTTAATAGCTCTAAATAAGGAAAGGTACAATGGAGATGAAGTATTTCCAAAGCAGAGGGTTAGCATTAGCAACAAAGGGTTGCTAAGACTGTAGGACAGAATGGATAAGAAAACTGTGCCCCTGAGCAAGCAATAACATTTATCTTGGAATTGATGAAAATATGTGGAATTACTCTCAACACTACAGAATTTTCCCCAGTGCTTTATTTTTCTATTTATATAAGGCTTTTAAAAAGAGGAGAAAAACAACTTAAAAGCCTATATGATGTTGTAAAAATGTAGGTTGAACATTCTGGCAATGCACTTTTCAAGAGATTGAAAAACAAGTTGAAAATTATTTTTTAAAAAATGTATTCTTTCAAGCAATATTTTTGTAGTTCTTATCTGAACTGCACACGGTTCTAGATGCTCTGTGGCAATTAAGATATTCCTAGTCCTCATTTTCATGGCATTTACATGCTAGAGGAGGGAACAGACATGAAACAAGTAATTGTTATAATATTTAATGAGAGTTAGGACAAGAGACATACAGGGCATAAGGGAACTCAAAGCAACGCTGGAGTATATGGAGTATACCAACCATTCCATCCAGGAAGTTAAGTCTGGGATGTCAGGTGGAAGGGTAAATGCTTCCAGAGTTGTGAGGTCTAGGAAAATCAATAGAGTTCAGTGAGTGAAGGGAGTTCAGAACAGCTGGTAGTGGGATACCAGCAGCCCAGGCAGTAGAGAGGCTGCTGAAGATTGGGTAACCCCCCCCACCACCACCACCACAAGGAGGTAAATGTATGAGGGAGGCAAGGCCTGATAGAGGAGGACTTGCAACTGGGGATCCATCCATTGTGTGACTTTAAGCAGAAGAGCGAGCTGATTAGGTTTGTTTAAAACTACCCTGTATTCTCTGATGCAGGGATTGGAGTGAGGCAAATGGAGATGTGAGGTGACCAGTTTGGAGACTGTTAAATAGAGGAGGTGAGAGACTGGTTAGCTTAGACTAAGTAGGAGTCAGAGGGTGGAGGCATAATTCCTATGTCTTACTTCACTAGCCTGAGAAACTTATAAATGTTCGGAGTCCTCATTTTATATTCCAAGACCATGTATAACTTCTCCCTGAATTCTTTTTCCCACAATATTCTTATGAACTTTGCAAGGCCATTCAGTTCAATGGATTCACAAAAATTATTTTAACTCCTATTTTGCCTTGAGCACTATTTCCTCAGTTTATATTTTGGAGGCAGATTATGAACTAAAGGTGGTAAAACTAGTTCCTGTTCGCTACATAGCAAATCTTGTCCCAGTAGTCTCCAACTGATGAACAAAAACAGATCCAGAGACAGAGAAGCATCAATTAGACCGTTAAACCTCAGAGGGAAGGTAGGGGAGGGTGGGGGTAAGAGGGAGAGATCAACCAAAGGAAGTGTATGCATGCATATAAGCCTAACCAATGGACACAGACAACAGAGGGGTGAGGGCATGAGTGGGAAGATGGGGGGCAATGTGGGGATAAGGACACACATGTAATACCTTAATCAATAAAGAAATTAAAAAACAAAACCAAATCTCTTTAGAATATATGGGTGCAAAATATTCTTAGTAGGAAGCACCCATTTTAACATAATAAGCACAGGTGGTCTGCTCCAGTTACTACTGTTGCTTGAGCACAACCTTTGTTTAAGTGCCTCCCAGCTGACATCAGGAATATAGAAGGAGATAAAGTAGATTATATTTCCCAAATGTGGCCTTGCATCTCCCATCCCTTATGTTCCTTCGAACCTGACCGCTCTGCCATCCAGGTGTGGTCCCTAATTACCCTCTCTTGAGTCTTGCAGTTCATTTGTAGCTAATTGAATGTGGCAAGAGTAATGTAACATGACTTGCAAGACTTGGTCATAAAAAGCAACACCATTTCTGGCTTGTTAGCTGGGAAACTTCCTTTGCCTCTTTGAGCCATGGTATAAGGACCATCTTGAGGGTACTGTGATATGAGGAAATGCAGGCCTCATGAAGAGGCTGTGTGACATGTTCTAGTCAAGTTCTCCCGCTGTGGTCCCAGCCCACCTCCAGCATGGACCATCAGACTCCTTTAGATAATTCCAGGCACCTGTGTACAAGTCACCTCAGCCTTTGTACCTTTCCTCCTGAGGCTTCACGTATAGGATGGATATGAGTTGGTTTGAGTTACTCATACATTACAGACACACAGACTCCATGAGCTGAATTTTTTAAAAAAATACTTATTTTCAGATGATTTGCTACACAATATTAACTGGAACAGTTAATGTGATTCCCAAACGTTGTATTTACAGGGGAGAGTTCATGTGGACCAGTAATATTTAAATGAGATTTGCTGTGTTATGGCAACTAGGATTTCATAGCAGCACAATTTACCATAGCTAAGAAATGGAAATAGTCTAAGTGCCCATCAGCAGATGAATGGATTAGAAAACTGTGGTACATCTACACAATAGAATACTATGCTGCTGTAAAAAAGAAGGAATTCTTGCCATTTGCAACAGCATTGATGGAACGGGAGAACATTATGATAAGTGAAATAAGCCAGTCAATGAAAGAAAAATACCACATGATCTCACTCATTTGTGGATAATTAAGACCATTGTAAACTGATGAACAAAAATAGATACAGAGGCAGATCAACATCGAACAGACTGTCAAACTACAGTGGGAAGGCTGGGGAGGGTTGCCGGGACGGTAAGAGATCAACCGAAGGACTTGTATGCACTCATATAAGCATAACCAATGGACACAAGACACTGTGGGGTAGGGGAGGCCAGGGGAAGGTCAAGGGGAGAAAAAGAAGGAGACCTATGTAATACTCTTTGTAATACTTTAAGCAATAAAACAAATTTAAAAAAATACAATGGTCAGGAACATCAAGTCCATCACTTTTCCTATTGTTTATGTAATTGGATCAAGAGGAGATTATAAATATAGGAGAAAGAGATATAATTGGCACTAAATAAACATATTTGAATTTAGCCTTTTCTTTTTTTCTTTTTTTTCTTTTTATTTATTTATTTATTTATTTAAATATATTTTATTGATTTTTTACAGAGAGGAAGGGAGAGGGATAGAGAGTTAGAAACATCGATGAGTGAGAAACATCGATCAGCTGCCTCCTGCAACACCCCCTATGGGGATGTGCCCGCAACCAAGGTACATGCCCTTGACAGGACTCAAACCTGGGACCATTCAGTCCACAGGCCGACGCTCTATCCACTGAGCCAAACTGGTTAGGGTGAATTTAGCCTTTTCAAAGAAATGTGAAAAGCTCCCTACTTTCTAGAATATCCTTATAAGGCCATCATTAATTTTCAGTCTCCCCTCTCCCAAATTTTATGTTTTTGCTGGACTTAGCATTTAAGAGGGAAATCATGATCTAATACTAGAAAACCAAGGGATATTTTTTAAAGACTGTGAAAGATAAATAAAGAAAAACTAGTCTGGCATCTGCGAAACTCACTGAATTGGTCATTAGACAATGCACTTGGTTAATTTCTCATCACTTTATTTTCCGTTTAGATTTTAGAGAAATATGATTATGTGTGTGTTTTGAAGACAATCAAAGGAAGAAAAGCAGACAGGCACATAATTTTAACAATCCAAATTGTGTCATTTTTCCTTGGGGAGCTCTTTAGACTTTATCTACTATTCAATCACCCTAACCCTGACACTGTGAGGTCTGTAGCTTCTGGATGGATACTTATTACTGTTCACAGTCATCATCAGGCTTAAGTTGTGACTTTCTCATTGCATGAAGATTTATAGTCAGAGGATAAGATTCGTCAAAGTTATGCATTTCAATTCAGAACTGCTGGATGAGGCTAGGTCTCTTCTCTTTTACAAGGAATGCAGTACATTTCAGATCAAAGGAAAGAAAGCTGAGAGGTTGTGTGGCTTGTCTCTCATCTCTATTGAGCAAGATTGTGTAATGACTTAACCACTATGCAGATTTCACAAAGCATATGCATGTCAAGTATGCAGATTTAGTTCATTGGAAGCATTACAAACTCCTGTTAGTCTGGTGTAAATATAGTGCTGATGAAAGATTGCCAACATGGATAATGAAAGAGTATTTGTCTACAGAACCATGTGTTCAAGTGGCCATTTAATAAATATTCCTCATTCTCCTTTTGTAATGCATTGGTGACAGCCTATGTTGCTTTGCCAAGTCCTTTGATTATGCCATGTCTTGAATTTGAAAGACATTTTGTTCAAAACAATGGAAAAATGTTACAATTAAAAGTAAAACAATGAGTTAAAATTGCCGAAAAATAAATAAAATAAAAAATTGCCATAATAAGATGCATTAATAACCATGGAAATTCAATTGCTTTCATAGCAATAATCCTTTTAATAAATGTTTTGAGAAATAAGAGATATGGTAAGCATTGTGATGGGTAAAATAACCAATCTGACATTGTTCCTGACCTCAAGTCTATTTTAATATAGAACAGGAAGTGTAATGGAGGTTAATAACCAAAAAAACAAGAAAACAGAATGGATGCCATCCACAGCCTTTGAATCTTCTCTCATCTACTCTGAGGTCGCTTCAGTCTGTTCTGCACACACAGCCAGAAAGATATTGAAGCATAAAAAGTTTCATCCTTTTGGGTCCCCATTAGCGGCCTCCTATTTCTTTAAGGGTAAAGTCCAAATGTCTGACAGAACCTCCAACATCCATGATATCTCACCTTTGCCTACCTTTCCAATCTCATTTCAAGCCATTCTTTTCCTCATTCTTTTTTCTTCAGGTACACTAGGTTCTCACTATTCCTTAAACACTTCAACCCAGACTTGCCTTGGCCTCTAAATATTTTCCTCAGTTTTCCCCATGACAACATCCTCTCTTAATTCAAGTTTCTGTGTATTACCCTTGGAAGGGGATTGCGTGGGCCAGACAAAATCACATTATCTCATGCCTCTGATACTCTTCTTTATTCTGAATGAATAGATTCATCTTCAAATGAACTTTAGGTAGAAAGGTAGTCACAAAAGGTAGGCGAGCAAAAGTTTTGTGTGGCATTGGTTAGTCCCACCACTTTGGAAATATCAGTAGCATGGGTGTGGTGGGCTGGGTGCAGGCATCTGAATTCAGTTCTTTGTTGACACTAGAGATTGAGGCTTCTCCTCTGGGTGAAGATTGCTTTCTAAAGAACTGGATCCACAACGTCAAGTCCCTGACTGCTGACTCAGTTGTAGGGGGAAAATTTATTTATTTATTTTAATTTTTATTTGATTAAGTTATTACATATGTGTCCTTATCCCCACATTGCCCCCAATCCCCCCCTACTCATGCCCTCACCCCCCTGTTGTCTGTGTCCATTGGTTAGGCCTATATGCTTGCAAATAAGTCCTTTGGTTGCTCTCTCCCCCTTACCCCCACCCTCCCCTACCTTCCCTCTGAGGTTTGACGGTCTCATCGATGCTTCTCTGTCTCTGGATCTGTTTTTGTTCATCAGTTTATGTTGTTCATTATATTCCACAAATGAGTGAGATCATGTGGTATTTATCTTTCTCTGACTGGCTTATTTCCTTAGCATAATGCCCTCCAGTTCCATCCACGCTGTTGCAAATGGTAAGAACTCTGTATATACAAGAGAAAGAGCCCCTCCCCCTTTTAAGGTTATTAATCTGTTAATGAATCCTAGTGCCTTATTACTGTTAAGTGGAAATTATGATATATCAGATACATTTTCGCATAAACTCTTCATTCATTAAATAAATACCTAATGAGCACCCACTGTGGAATCTAATGCATTGGTAAGCAATTACTCTTGGGTTAGTGCAGCTCTGAGAAGGCAACGTCTTTAAAGACAAAAGAAACTAAATCAACTCATGGAAAACCATTTATGGTTTATAAGAGAGAGTAAAATAATTTAAACATTTGGAAAGTGGTATTAATAATGATGACCATAAGGATGCTGGTGATGATAATTAACACATATTAAGTATTCACTATGGCCTATGTATATTTAAACATAAATTATTTAAATTTCAAACAATTCAATGATGTATCATTATGAGTCCCATTTCACTGATGACAAAAAAAAAGCAGCATGGAGAATTTAAATAACTTGATCAAAGTTATGCAACTAATGACTGACAGGGCCAGTATAGGAATTAAGGCAAACCCTCTCAGATTCCAGAAATACTGACAGTGAGGTTTATACTGAATTATCAAATTGATAATACATTTATGAAGTTAAGGGAAACTAGCATATATAGAATTCATTTCTGATAAAAAAATATTTACTAATGACTGTATTATAGTTTAATTAGGGGAACTCTTAATTATGGATGTGACTAATTCTATATAGTAGTGATGAGGAGAAAGGTGACGTTGGATAAATGAGTGGCTGGCCTAACTCATTTCCAATTCCAATTACCATGAATTTTTGAAATCTCAGGAGAAGAATTCTTGTTTGAACTAGCTGATTTTGAGAGAATCAGTCTTTGGGAACTGATCCTAGAAAAGACTCACTCATTCCTGGAGACAGAGGGGCTGATGCAGTTAGCCATATTGCTGGCATGTTCCAAATCCCCTTTGCCTGTCAGGATTTTGAAGGACATAAAAATAGCTTTCAAATATTTAAACCTGGGCCTGGGGGAGACTCTGAGTCTCCCAATTTGAAAAGAAATAAACTGTGTCAGGTGCTTGCTACTCAAGTCCTCCCTCAGAATCGGCATGTCAGAATGGCAGGAGAGGGTGGGTCCTTCATGTCGGTTTCCAGTAAAAGCAAAAAAGGAGCCTTTTGGATTTGCAGCACTTAAAAACGCTGAGAGGGTGAGAGAGTGCTACACAGATTGGATGTCAAGACTAAAAGGTAGCAAGGCAGTGCCAGGAAGATAATCATATTTTTTGCAAATCTGTCCAGTTTTCAACTCTTCTGACTGCAGATGCTTTCAACCTGAAGTTATAGCAGGTATTTTGCAAGAGTGAAAAATGTAGACAGTGATTCCTAAGTAATCTACCAACACAATGTCTGTCCTCTTAGTTATTTTATTTTAAAAAGTAGCATTGCTTTTTCATTTTGTGAAGGATCCAAATCCCACAGGGATGTGATCTAAAACATACACACATTCCTATTTCCAGTTATACTCTTAGAATTAGAGGTTTTAAATGTATCCTTGCCATTTCCTTCCTATATTTTTGCACGCTTATACATGTACATGAACACAAATACAGAATGGAGGTTTATTGAACTTTTTAAAAAAAAATTAACTTTGAGTCTTAGAC
>NW_005367952.1:207471-229635 GCF_000412655.1 Myotis brandtii
CCCACCCCCCCCCCCCCCTGCTGTCCTGATCACCTCCAACTGACCCCCACTGATGGCCTGTTTGCCCTCAATTGGCCTCCCTGCTGGTCTGCTTACCCCCAACCACCCCACCCCCCACAGCCTGATCACCCACAACTGCCCTCCCCTCTTGGCTTCTAACTGCCTCTACCTCAGCCCTGCCACCATGGCTTTGTCCAGAAGAACATCCGGAAGGTCTCCTGGAAGGTCTCCCAGTCTAATTAGCATATTACCCTTTTATTAGTATAGATATTTGCAAAGGCAGGATAGAATTTAAAGATAAGTATGCAGCCTAATTTATCTAACCAGTTATGTATTGCTGAATATTTAGTTTGTTTCTAGTTTTTCTGCTTGTGCTTCTGTTCTATGGTTGGTGTTGAATTGAAATAGTTTTATTAAATTTACTGGGGTTATATTGGTTAATGAAATTATATACATTTCAAGTGTATGATAGTATTATAATAGGCCAGCTGTATATTTCATTGTGTGTTTATCATCTGAAGTTTAGTCTCCTTCAGTCACCATATATTTAGTCTCCTTTACCTCTTCAACCTCCCGCACCCCCGTGCTTCTGTTCTTAAACACAGTGCTGTGGAAACTTCACTTCTTACTATGGTTGACTAACTGGTTCCAAACTTACCCCACTGCCATATGCAACTATAAAACTGTCCAAATTATGAGACAATTCTGTTCAGGCATTGGATAACAGGCAATGCAATGATTAAACAACAACAACAACAACTTATTGAATACTATATTGATCTAGTTATATTAGGGGTTATTAATGCATGAAGTTTCAAAGGGGAGAGAAATTCATATTTTGTAAACACTTCTCAGTTCTAGTGACAACTCCTTAGTGCATAATTTTAGGCATTATTTCACCCAATTTCTGGCTCTAAAGGTGATGTCACCTCGACATCTTGGATACTTTTAAAGTATCCATTATGGAGACATTAAAGCCATCAGAAGGAGAATACGTGTATAATCTTGACGATATTATTTATTTAAGAAATATTTTGTCTTCTTCTCCACATTTAACAGTTAGGCTCTGTTTCCTTCATGTGGATCTCATTGCAGACACATCTATTTCTGTCTTGAGTCAGAATCGGAATGCTTCTGCAACTGCGTACATTGTACAGCTTCCAACACTGTGAACTAAAAACAGTGTGACTTCCCATCATTAGCATAGATACCGACCCCTTCGATAAGTTTTAAAATTGTGAATCAGCTAAATCAGTGATAGCGAACCTATGACACGCGTGTCAGAGGTGACACGCGAACTCATTTTTTTGGTTGATTTTTTTTTGTTAAATGGCATTTAAATATATAAAATAAATATCAAAAATATGTATTTGTTTTACTATGTTTGCAAATATAAAAAAAATTTCTATATGTGACATGGCACCAGAGTTAAGTTAGGGTTTTTCAAAATGCTGACACGCCGAGCTCAAAAGGTTCGCCATCACTGAGCTAAATTAATAATTAAACTATCTAAGATACTGTACTTGATGTAGAAATAGAACAACAATTTAGTAATTCCTTTTAATTATTCGTGTTATAGCAAAAAAGGTAGAATTAGGAAGGAGCTAGGTGGTAAAGACAGAGAAGTGGTAATTTACCCTACAGCTAAAGTTAAAATCACAAAATAGGAGATTGATTGACATCCAAGTAAGAACCATAGTGATTTTCTATTTAATTGCTTTTTTCTATTCCTCACATTGAGCTTGGTCCTATAAGCACTGCAGTTCATCAAAGTTCTTTGTTTTGTTTTGTTTTCTTAATTAAATCACATTGATGCCTCTGCAGAGTAGCCCCAGGGAGAAGGTCTTCCATTGGTAATCTGGGATGAATAAGCAATTTTGCGTAAGAAATACCAGATTATTGCACATTACATAGATATTTGTCTTTCTGAGAAGAAGTTAGGGGTGAATACCTTTAGTTAGCAAAGGACTTCAAAAAACTGTAGACAACAATTAAAAAATAAAAAATAAGATTTCCTGACTAGAGAATTGTATCAGGAAGACATGTCAGAATGCAAACCTGAATTTAAAACCTTGATAAAACAATTGAAAGCAACTAAATCTTCTTTGGCTTAGTACATATGGCTGGGGGTTTTCCAATTTGTAAAGACATTTCAACTTTAAGATGAAGCTTTCATCTGTTACCCCTTCTCATCTCGCCACAGTTTTGCGGAATTGTTCAGTATCAAGTTGTTTGTTAAATTCCATGAGAGTGAGGGAAAAGTCTGTTTGTTTTTATCTGTTAGCTGATGAGACTTGAACATTTGCTCAATAGCTTTTAATTTTAAATAAAAAGGAAAGGGGGAGTGAGCAAGTCAGGGAACTACCAAGAATATTCAACCTGAAAGAATTAATGTAATATTCCATGAGTAGAAATAGATTATCTGTATGGAGAATATTTTTTCCTCTTTAATAATAATAAAAATTAAGTAACACTGAAAAACTGGTTTTGTGTTGAACCAGCAATCTGATTTCTATCCTAAACAGGTATCTGCACTAGAGAGTTCTCAACAATGTGACTATACGTCACCATGCTGGACTGTATACTTAAACATAATTCTGGTGGTACATTTTATGATACATGTATTAGACCAAAATTAATAATAAAGAACACACTCACACATTTGATGGTCAGGAATGCAGAAACCACTTAGCTGAATGTGTTTGACATTGAGCCCCTCATAAGGTCCAGGTCAAGCCATCAATTCAGGCTGCACTCATCTGAAAGTCTGACTGGGGCTGGAGGATCCATTTTCAAGATGACTCACTCATCTGGCTATTGACAAGAGACCACGTTTTCTGTTTTCTTCTTACCGTTAGTAGATGGACTCAGTTTCTCACTACTTGGCCTTTCCAAAGGGCTGCTGTCTACATGACCGGGCCCCGACTCCCTCCAGAATAAAGTATTCAAGAGTGAGGCAAAAGGTACAATGTCTTTTGTAACGTAGTCTTGATAGTGATATACCATTACTGTATTCTATTGTTCCAGCAGACCAAACCTAATATATTGTGAGAGAAGACTGGCCAAGGATGAGAATACCAGGAGATAGGGATTGGTTGGGTTCGTCTTAGATGCTGGCTATGATATCATCCCAAACTGACATTTGTTTCTTTTTGTTGTGATATATTATATTGGACTAACTTATCCATTAAAATATTTTTTAAAACTACATAAAATACAAAAATAAGTTTTGAGACTGTTAGAAAGCAAACAAAGAAGTCAGGGCTTGAGAGACCAGGATACCCAAAAGAATGAAAATGCTTTGAGCTGACACCTACTTTTACCTGCTTTCTCTCCTCACAGCACTTACTGATTTGTGGCACTGATTATAGAGGACAAGCACAAAGCAGTGACAGTTTTCCTGGATTGGGAGGAGATAATTGGTGTTTGGGGCTACATGCTCAGCTGAGAGCCAGTGCGTACCCAATAGTGTAGCTCTAGACATTGGAACCGACAATGTAGTCCTGAGTGACAGATACTCTATCAGGATAGATAACCTTTCTCTTTACCTCTTTCACGTCTTTCCTTTTGGCATTTGATGAAGATGCTTTAGATAAACTTGTATATTAGACTGGAAATATATGAGAATTAACTTTGTAATTAGAACAGAGAAGCACATACATTTTACAATGAAGTCAGATCATGGATTATGCTGCTGCTGATGATGATGATTATGATGATATTCTTCAATGTCGCCTTGGCCTTATCCTATCCACTCCATTGGAAGCCTCCTAAGGGGATAGATTGATGCATATAAGATTAAGGTTGTTCTGGTCTATATACCATCTTTACTGAAATAAAGCAATACTTTGGCTTACTTTATCAGGACAACACTAATGCGTAGGTTTTCAGCAAACTTAGAAAATATTTTTGATATGTCATTTATATTCTACATATAATAGCTGATGTAAAATTCACTTGGAGGACTTGGGTGACACTTAAAAAATATATAATTCTATTTAAATAGTTATACACACAGCTATACATATACTAAATATACATTAAATATACATAACATATATATTTGCATATGTATATGTATGTATGAATGCTTCTTTCTTTATTTTTATGTGCTTATTACTATGGACAGGCACTGCCAGCATTTTGTAGATATTACATCATTTAATCTCTAGAAACACCCTTGATAAAATATTACTCAAAGTCAGGCTTAACTTCTATAACATACAGAAAAAAGTATATAGAATTATATCACCCTCTAAAATAGTTCTGGGTAAGTGGTCCATGTCAGCAAGTGTTTTGTTTCACATGGTCATGTAAGAACCTAATTTGTTCATTTCTCCCCCCTGTTCCCGAATTATTGTCTCCATTAACATCGAAAAGCAGATGTCTTAAAATTTAGATTTTAGCTAGCTTAAAGGAAAGGTATAAGCTGCATGAGAACATGGAAGAGGAATAATACTACTCTTAAGAGACCTGTGAACACATAATTTTCACTCATATCCCAATGGGGAGAATGTAGTCAAGTGGTAACATCTAAATGCCATGGGACCGGGATAGAGTCCAGGTGTTTGTGGAAAACTAGCCGTCTTTCTTATGTGATGGAGATGCTGGTTGTTTCCTAATCTATTCTTCCTTTTTACTATGATGATATAATCCCTAATTTTGGGCTGCACATAAATCCATCTAGAATGGGTACCATATTTTCCAGTCTCCCTTGCAGTTCGGTGTGGCCACCTATCTATTTCTGGCTAATGGGACGTAGTTTTTGTGTGCCATACATCAGCCTTTTTACAATTTATTTATTTCTACATCTTTCTTCCTTCTTTTCCCTACATCAAAATGCTGCTGCATTGTATTATGAGATAGAGTCCACATATGACAGAACAAGATGAAAGCATCCTGATTCCTTGCTACCATTAACCACCAGGTCAATCCTAGTCCACCAGCTCATAGTTTTATATAAGAGAGCATAAACTTCAGTCTCCCTTAAGCCTTTGTTACTTTTGGATTTCCCTTACCAGCAGCTAAGTATAACACTAACTGATATGATTGGTATTGTTCTCCTTTTTCTAATGACACATTTTGCCCCGAGAGGTTAATGCTCTTGATTTAAGATATAAACACAAGACAGCCTTGCTCCAAATTCAGTGCTTGCCTTCCTGCACTATTAAGCCAAGACACAAATGAAAACAAATTATGGTCTCTTTTAGTAACAATGGGAATATACATACTTTTTTTGAGGAGAGAATTTTAGCATGTTGATTTGTCAAATCACTGAGTACTGAGTTAATTTCTTTTTTTACATCGGTGTGTCAAAACAGTGCTAGCTTTTCTGTCCTGGGCAAGACTCATCCAGGTAGCTCTTCATAAAAGCTTCAGAATTCTGAGTCTCTGAAAGATAGATAAAGAAGAAAGTTAGATTTGTTGAGCGAAATGAAATATCAAATAAACAGGAAAATGCCATCCATTCAGAAAATAAACAATATGTTTATTCTAGTATGTGTCTTGAACGCCTTAGAATAAAAGGATACAAATGGAATCTCCTTTCCCTGTATTGTCCTTTATTGACAACATGTTGTGAACAGCAAGTCATTGTGCTTGTGGGGTAGATAGGTTAGCCGATTCTTCCCAGAGATTGACATCTTGGAGTTGCAGAGAATTGACTGATGTAGAAATGATTTAGTCTTTTGACCTTGATGCTGTCATATAGACAGTCATGCAGTTTGCACTGGTTATAAATTGCTGGCGAAATCTGATATTTTTCTCCTTAAGAACTAGAATTATGCAATAAATTGGGGGGAGGGGTGAAAGCAAAAGCATAAGATGCAATAAAAACCTTTCCTCCTAATAAAAACATTACTATTCATGATGTGTACTGAAATGCACATTAGGCATATAGTTACCGATTAAGTCATTATCTTGTGTTATAAAATATTCCCATAAAATAAAAATATAACATATTTTATAATAATAAAAAGGTAATATTCACCTTTAAAGTGGAGAAAGAAGATAGAAAGATGAAGATTTGAGTTCTAGACTCACCTATGCTACTAACTCACAAAATGACCTTGGGGAAGGCAATCACCTGAACTTTCTGAATCTTGTTTTCCACATCTATAAAATAAGAGCTAAATAAGCTCTAAGGGGTTTCTCAACTGTAAAATTAAAAGAGGGGAAATCTGGGATTCTGCCATAAAAATATAACTTAAACTCTTTATTGTGCTAATTTCTGAGAGCAGGAATAACTCCCAATAGAATGACTTTTATCAGTATTTACCATATGGAGTTATTTTTATTTGAGGGGACATGATTTGACACCTAGTTTTTAAAAATCTATAACATCCAAGTATGATGTAATAACCAGAATGGATCATCACAATATGTTAAGAATTTTCTGCAGTTTTTGAGAAATCAATGATAATTATTTTATTTCGCCTTGACTATCACAGAATTCTGTGTCAACAGTAAGAATAATTAGTCCCCAATTTTAGAAATGAATTGTATTTTAATCACACATTTGTAGTCACACATTCCTCCCTGGTAATTATATTTTGAATTCTTGCTATTATTGTAGAGACCAAGCCATATTGATGTAAGGAGTGAAATAACATTGTCATACATGGGACTCTTGTAATATCTAGGGACACAGTTTTATTCTGTGACGGTTCCTCTTTCTGATCCTATAAACAAAGGTGGAGAAGTGCCCTCCAAATGTTGCAGGTAGCCTATGATATATAACCTAATACTATGAAGCTCAGGTTATTAACCATTATATGTTGATTCCTTAATTATTATATGTAGACGTCAAATGTATGAAAAATTACCAATAATAACAAATGTTCCCACCATCCAGTTTATAAACATTTGTATTTTATTTGTTTTAGATCTTTTTTCTTTTTTATAACCTTACTAATATAGTTGAAGTCTTTCTTTAATTAATGTATCGCTTTCCCCTTCTTATTTCCCAAATATAAACCTTTATGCTAAAAGTGTTATGAATTATTCACATGTACAAGCATATATATATATACTACCTTTTACATTTTCATTATTTTTAACTTTTTGGATGTATCTTTCTTCTTATTATTATAAGAAGTAGGTAGAAGCTAGGGATTCTTTACATGTGATTCTCTACAAGACAGCCTTTATGACAAAGGATAATTAGGATCCAAATACTGCTAAAGTTGAAAAATCCTAACTAACCAAATTAACACGTTAAGCGCCATATCAGTTACCCGTGACTGAAACTATACTTTCCGTCCGGAAGACAAAACAGCCTGGGCAATTAACGCATTTTAAATTTATTGTGTGATATTGAGTTTAATTGAATTGAGATCCTAAGAATATCAAAGGTTGTCATCTTGAGGAAAGTACCAGAGTTACAAATTCAGTTGCAAAAATCTACCTGTTTTAAATTATTCTTAAGACAAAGACTATAGGATCTTGTTCTCCTATTGAGTGTACTGAATCATAGAAAATTTCAATAAATTAAAGTAAAACTATTTGAGACATAATATTTTACTAGTAGATTTTTAAAATAATGTTCCTGTTATTAATTGATGCACAATTTACATGCCACAAAATGCAGAGATCTTACGTGGTAAGTTCAAAGTATTATGATAACTGTTTACACTGCTATGATCAACATTGAAAACAACAGAGGCAAAAATTTCATCATTCTATAAAGTTCTTGTATGTCTCTTCTCCTACTCCCTTCTCCTTGTCACCTTAGAGGCAACTACTCTTAGATTTCTATAAGCCTCTATGAATTTTTCCTGTTTTGGAACTTCATATTGAAAATATACAATAGTCTTTTCTTTTACTCAACATAATTTCAATGTTTATAATTTGAGCTGTCTCTGGTAGTGCAGTATGTTTAGCAGCATCCCTAGTCTCTACCTACTAGATGCCACTAGATCCCCCTGATCTCACTTGTGACACCAAAAGTGCCTCTAGACATTGCCAAATGACCCCTGAGGGGTAAAGTCACCCCCTAGTTAAGAACCTCTGAATAAGACACATGATTTATACATTTTTCTCAATGAATGTATCAAATATAAAATAATCTATTTATAGATGTATTGGTGCAGTGGATAGTGCATGGGTTTAGGAATCACTCAATGGTAAATTACAATTCCAGTTCCAACCTTTCAAAGCTGTGTGATACAGAACAAGGGACTTAACCTTTCTATACTTCCATTTTCTCATCTTTAAAATGTTTTAATATTAACATTTTGTAAGGCTATTATGAGTACTTTTGTGGCAAAAGTTTTGTTAGTGCCCAGTAAAATTCTTCAACATAGGAATAGTTCAGAAAATTCTTGTTCATTCAGCATATATCTTTCTATTATGACTTCCAGAATTTTTATGAAAACAGTGAAGGAAGGGAAAGCAGTCCAGTAGACTGAGGCTGGGAAGATAAATGCAAACCCACAAGGAAGTGGATATAGACAGGTAGAGCTACTGAGACATATAATATTTCAATGAAGTAGAAAGTGACATGTGTAAGGATCAGTTGTCATTGGTACTCTTCACTACTTTTACACAGATATTTAAACCATTAATCTCTCAATAATCTCATTTGTGAATTGTGAAATATCTTGGTCCATTTTGTTTTCAAACTGTAATCTTTTAATTTTCTTTCTTTTGCTGCTTATATTATAATGAGATGAACTTAAAAACTTGTAAGCCTATTTGCTAGCTACATCTACTTGACATTCCAAAATGTAGGCCTGCTTTCCACAAGAACCATCTATAGCAATATATAATAATAAAAGTGTAATATGCTAATTAGACCAGGCAGCCTAATGACCTTCTGGACATCATTACGGACATCCTTCCAGATGAAGCTGCCACGGCTGGGGCTGAGGCAGAGGCAGTTAGGGGTAATTAGGAAGGCAGGTGAGCAGTTAGGGGTGATCAGGCAGGCAGGCAGAGTGATTAGGGGCAATCAGGCAGGCAGGCAGTCGAGCAGTTAGGAGCCAGTGGTCCCGGATTACAAAAGGGTGCAGGCTGGACTGAGGGAACCCCCCCTCAGTGCACAAATTTCATGCACAGGGCCTCTAGTAAGACAATAAATGTGTGTTGTTTTAAGTCACTACATTTGTGGTAGTTTGTTATTGCAGAAGTAGGAAATTAGTACAAGTAGTAAGCAGTATTCAGGCCCTTTCAAAATGAAAGGCCAGTCTACTTATAAATTATGCCACTACACTATTTGAATCTGTCATATTCTTTTTCATGTGCCAAGCATTAGAGAATATTTGAAAGCCAGCTTTGGCACCGCTGACATGGCTCAGTGGTTGACTGTCAACCTATAAACCAGGAGGTCACCATTTGATTCCCAGTCAGAGCACATGCCCTGGTTATGGGCTCCATCCCTAGTGTGGGGTGTGCAGAAGGCAACTGATTGATGATTCTCTTTTATCATTGATGGTTCTAACTCTCTCTCTCTCCCTCTTCTTTCCTCTCTGAAATCAATTAAAGTATATTTAAAAATAAAAAGTAAAAATAAAAGCCAGCTTTGACCACAAGGCCATATCACAAGGATTAATAAGATATGTCTTCCTATTCACCTTCTTGGTTTATTATTCCTTTCCATTTCAGGGACATTGTATCTAATTCATGGTTTAAATGTATAAGATATGTTTAAATGTACTAAGTATATTTATAACATGAAGAATTTACAGCAGGCCTACCACACAATTCATAGCCATTATTATTTTCATGAGAGTTATTTTGTATTTCCATATAAATAAAATGTATCATCCCTTCATATATTGATCATCTGTTTGAGATTACTCTTCAATGAATAACCCAATATATTCCTTAGAGAATATTAATACTATAATCATATTAAGCTTTCATTTAATTCTATTCCCATCTTGCTAAGTATTTTTATTTTTCATCATGAATGAGTATTGAATTTTATTAAGATCTTTCTAGTACCTATTAAGATGATCACAGTTTATCTTCTTAAAATCCAGTAAGGTGGTTAAAGACATTTTTATATTCTTAAAAAATATGTCATATTGATATTCTTGGAATAAATTCCAGTTGGCTGTATTTTTTTTTACATTGCTTAATTTAATTAGCTCATGATTTATTTAGAATTTTTGTAGCAATATTTATAAATAAGATTGGGTTATAACTCTCCTATATCAAACTGTGCTTGCCTGGGTTTAGTATCAAGGGGATACCAACCTCATTAAATAAATTTAAATGCATCTTTTCTTTTATATGCCTTAATAAAGATGATATAAAATAGAATTTTCTATTTCATGAGGGTTTGAAAAAAGTTTATTTAAAAACCTTATTAATATAGAAAAATTCATTAAAATCGAATCGTTGGAGTTGCATGGCTTAAATTTAAGAGAGTTTTAAATTAATCATGAAACTACCTCTGCTGTGTTATAGTCTTGTTATGTAAGAGAAAACCATGAAAAATATCACTACATCTTGTGAACAATCACTCTAGAAGAATACTGATTATGTTGTTCAATATTTTTCATTACATTTAACACTTTCCTTTAAGATTTGAAAACCATGGGATCAATGTATCTCTCTGCAAATTAATAGGCTCTTATCAAATAAAAAATATGTAATCCATTTTGTCCTCTTTTAGAGAGATAGGGAGAGGGAGAGAGACAGAGAAACATATATTTGAGATAGCATCCATGTGAGGGAAAAGCATCCATCAGTTGTGTCCTGTATGCAGGACATTCAGGATCGAATCTACAACTGGGGTATGTTCCCTGACCAGGAATCAAACCCTCAACCTTTAGGTGTACAGGATGACACTCCAACCAACTGAGCAACCCGGTCAGGGCTTCCTTTCTGTTTAAGCTTCTGGTATCAGAAGCTTCCCTGGTGTGATCTATGGGACTTAAGGTCCTCAGCCTGTGTCAGGAATGGGAAGAGGCAAGAGGGCACAGAGCAGATAATTATTCTCTGATTTACTATCACTTTATAAGTGTTAATTCATTTTTTTTCACATAGAAAAAATTTTGGGAAAACAATATTTTGTTTCTATTAAATATTAGAAACCACTGAGTTTAAATTCAACTCCAAATTGTTTAACCCCACCTTTTTTAAAGTTTGGTTAAAGTAGTGGTTTGAAGTAGTAATATAATTCAAGTCATAATATGAATTACATCTTAAATCTGTCATCTCTGTGGCCTCTGACAATTTATTTAACATTTGTATGATCCAGTATTCCCATTATAAAATGAGAAAAATACCTACATCCTAAAGTTGTTATAAGGCAATACTGAGATTATATGCTTGACACTCAGCAAGCATGCTATAAAATGGCACTATTTGTAAAAATGTGGCCAGTGCGTCTCAATCTTGGCTTCAGAATAGGGTCATCAGGGGAGCTTGTAAAATTGTAATGCCTGGGTCCACTCCTTCAGATATCTCTTATATAAAAGGCCTGTGGCCGTCACACCATAATGCCATCATGACCAAATGAGCAGCAGCTCTAGGGGCGGGCAGGGCGGGGCGCGAGCTACTAGTGGCGATGGGCGGGGCAGCCAGCTGAGGCAAGTGGAAGTGAGCTACTCATGCATGATTTCGTGTGCATTGAGCCTCTAGTTTTTTTTATAATGGTCTGGAGTACAGCCTGGGAAATGGAAGTGTTTAAATTCTCCAGGGGATTTTAATCTATAGCCAAGTTTGAGAACAACTAAATTACATACAATGTTTTTAAGAGAAAGAAACTTACTCCAGATCTGTAGGCCAAAAAAGAAATTCATCGGAAGGATATAATGTGGTTCACAGAGTTGAAATACAACAGTAGAGTACTACCTTTGGGTAGACCAGGTGATTCAAATATCAGAGCTAAAGGACTGTCTTTTAAGGGTTAAGTCTGCCTTGGGATAGTTTTTTAAATATTTGTCTCAAAACTCACTGTTCAAGTTTCTAAACGTGAGAGAAAGAGTATAATTGAACTGGCTTGGGCTTTATGCTGTCTGCTTGGCTAAGATATTTTGATTGCTAGATTCAAAAAACACAAAGCAAAATGATGGAGCGGTAATTCCTCAAATGGGACTGGGAGGTTCTTTTATGAGAAGAAAATATAAGACTGGAGCTCAGCAGCCTAAATAAACAAATAAACAAACACACACACACACACACACACACACACACACACACACACACAAACACACACTACTGTTATTCCTGGCATAACAATCTTTCCCATTTCTAAAGAGTTTTCAATTATAGAACCGAACTGTATATCTACATTTTATTGGTTCCTAGTTCTCAGCTCTTAGAAAATAGTCCTGGTGACACCTAAGAAATGATATTGCTTTATAAGTAGGTGCTAATAAGTGCAGCAGTGAACAATTGAATAGGAGCTGTCTAGGACCTCAGAAACTGCACAAATTCTGTGTTCCGACTACTGTTGTTCTAAGTGCATAAGTGACAGATTATCTGGATCATAACCCCCATTTCTATGGTAATTAAGTTTGGACACCCATGATTCACTTCTGATATTATCTGTGGTATTAATACAATACAGTGTGGTATTAATACGATACAGTGTTAGCATGATGCTCCAGGAATTACGGAAAGGCAACATTTTATAAGGGGAAGGCCCACAAACCATAGCAGGTAGACCAAAGTCTGGGTAAACCTGAAGTAAACTTTTCATAGCAGTCATTCAGGGGGGAAAAAAAGACAATGACAGTGGCCTGATTTATCGTCATAAATAAAAGGGCAGACTTGAAATAAGTTTGAAAATCTTTAAAAGGTACAAACACAGTGGTAGTCACTATTTTAAGAACTAGATAAAGAGTGAAGTCACAATATCCTTAGAGATAAAAGTAAAATGAAAGCTAAAAAGAATTTTGAATGTCTACAAAAAGTTTTCTGACCTTGGCATTATTCAGCCAGAAAAAGTAAGCTTAAGAAAATAAAAATCTGACTGTGAAACCGGTTTGGAAGCATGTCTTATATATATCATGCAATGGTTGCCTGACGGAAAGACACCTATAATGATACAACTAGTAATTAAGCCAGGTAATATTTTTTATCTTTCACACAATGTTATAATTGAATATTCATAATTAACAATGTGCAGTTTACTCTTCATAAAGAAAATATATGTTTTGTGTGATAAATAACCTCGGTTTGATAACTCTAGATTCTATATCACACATATTGTTTAAAATATAAAATTCTATAGGTTAGAAACAATTTAAATAGATGTGGTATATATTCTGAATGATAGCAGAGAGTTAATATTATCAGTTATATTTGGAATAGTGGATCATTTGTATGCAAGGGAGATTAAAATTAGAGGCCAGAAAGCATGAGGTAGATAGTCTGGGAAAAAACTTGTTTTTGAATCTAGTTTCAGGCCAACTGAATATATAATCCCCTATGATGTACACACAACTGTGTACAATCCCAGACCGGATCCCACAAGATATTAAGCCCATTGGAGTTTTCAATGAAAATACCCATTGAAGCCCTTCTTCCATGACCAGAGGTTCACCCTCTTGTTCTGAGAAATAAGCATATATTAACTTTCTAAATGCCTTTTTCAAAATTGGATTGTGTATGTGTCATTTTCCATATATTAAAAAAAATAATTTGTATTCTAACTGCAATGGCATCCAATCTGTATATTAAATTTAGAAGATTTTACACTCAATAATTTATTTTTAAATCCAAGCAAAAATATTTGAGTGTTAGGTATTATGTTAAACAGAGGGACATACATGAAAAAAAGGAGAACTGAAATTCAGTCTCCACTTGGCCATTGGTTCTCAATCTTGGCTGTAGAATAGGAGCATCTGAAGAGCCTGTAAAATTGTGATGCCCGGGTCCATGCATGTGAACTTTGGTTAAACTACAATGCAAGGAACACTGAAACAAGCATATTGTTGGACAGGACAGGCAGCATCGAGAAGATGAAACTTTCTCTAGATCAAAGTTGTCAATCATTTCCTGTAAAGGGTCACATAGTAAAATTATTTTAGTCTTCATGGGCCATGAAGCTTTGGTCAGAACTATTCAACTCTACTGTTGTATGCAAGCAGCCACCAACAATACAAAAACGAATGGGTAAGGCTGTGTTCCAATAAATCAAAGCTGGAGGGTGCGGTATATTTGGCCATACTTTGCTGACCCGTGATATCTGGAAGAATTGGATGGAATTAAACAGTTGAGAAAAATGTAAGTGTTATGTAAGATAGAGGTAATAGAGCAGTGTGATGTGCTCTGGGAAGGGTGAAAAACCATTAGTGTCTCCTCCCAGGTGATATAGCTGGAGGATAAATTAATAAATTGCCCTACTCAACCAGCACGGCAACTCTGTTCTTACTGATGAGAAGGAAGTCCATCTTACATGGTAAAACCAAGATTCAAAGATTCAAACACAGGCTTCACTTCAAACTCCTGCTACTTGCATGATAGCTTGCTTCTTCAGTTTGAGGAATATATGCTTGTTAACTAGTAAGCACTTAATAATTACAGGTTCCACCTTTTATATGGGAATTACATTTAGTGGATCCAAGAGTAATTAGCATGGATTGCAAGCTACACTTGCTTAGCATTTTGAGGCATAAAAATATATAAATTTACCTGTAATTGCATGGTTAGTAGCATGTACTTAATCTGCTCTGAAACACCAGTTAATTATAAATGAAAGGTTGCCAAACAGACTGAGTTTGAAAGAGAATCACTTTTTAATTTTCTTTTGCTCAACATTGTAGGGCAGATTCTGCTTTCATTCACACAACATTGCTACAAGTGGAAATGAATCTATGTCCTTTAACATTTTACCACTGTAAATGCCACACAAACATATGTTCTCCTCGGAGTCTTAATTAATTACAAAAGAAACTGTGAAGCACCCTTGTTGTTTCTTCTAGAAATGTGAAATGCTCTCAATCATTTTGTCTGTTGTCCTGAGAAAATCAGTGATGTGGTATTTAAGCTAAAGGTTGGGAAGGTTATTAGGCCTCTGCATTAAAAGTAAATAGCTAAAATCATCACCAGTGGCTTTCAAATGGCAGCACTGTAAATATATATAATTGGAATAAGAAGTGACTTCTAAACCTTTGTCATTCTCATATGTTTGAACATTTTATAAGATCAATTATCTGCATCAAAAGTGAAATCTGGAGCCTGGTCATACTTCATTAGGTCCATTAACTGCAACGACAACATCTTAATCTAAATTATTCTCATATGAGTTCTCAAGAAGAGAATTAAACACTTTTCAAAAAAGATGAAAAAGGAAAAAGGTTTCCAGTCTTGTGATCATTAATGAACCACCAATTTTTGGTCCTGTTAAATCACCTCTAATTAGTCTGGATGTTACAAGAAATATACTTCTTACTATTTGATGATTCCTTCATCTAAAGACCTCCTCTCCATACAGAATGATAGCACTAAGACTGTCCTAGAAGATTAGTTCATTCTACAGCCACATTCTACAGAGAGGGAAATTGAAGGACCAAAATGTGGTCCACGTAGCTTGTAATAGAAGAGCCAGTGTTACTGAGTCCTCACCTAGTGCCCTCTACATTTTAAGACACATTTCTTCATTCTTCTTTCTTTGATGGGTATTCTCAACTGGAATATGTACTGAGCTAGAATGCAAGTTTGATTTTGTAGCAGTGAATATACAGTATTCTCTCTTCTTCCCCCCAAAGGCATTACAATCCCCACTTTAAAAATCAAATATTATGCCCTAAATTTCTAAGTCACTTTCTTTATATGATCAAATCAGGGATGAGATGGACATTACTCACGTGTATAGCATCAATATTTTAACTTTGTAAATTTTCACTTTGATACCTAGTCACGTCTAAGGTATTTCATTGACAGTTGACTCTACTGCCTAAATCAAATAGATACAATGGTCTGTTGTTTCCTATCAACTCAGTAACTGGCTGCAGAAATAACCGTCTACATGTTTAAAATTCATACAATACTCTAACCTACATTATCATTTCTTTTTTCTCTTTTTACCCTTCCACCCCCACCAACAACCACTCACTCTTCTTTTCCTAGCATTCTTCAAGCTAATTTACATGATTTACATGATTTATCTCAGCCCCTTCTCTACACATTTTACATGGCTTAACAATGAAAAAATACCCTTGTTGGATCAGCCAGGTATGATCTTTCCTAGCTTTATGCACCTTCAAAACCACAACTTATTTATTCAGAATTTTTTCAATGAGATATTTCCTTCTAGTAGCGGTAGCTGATTAGGTGTTTGAGTAATGTAGATTTCAGAGGACTGTTGGTGTTTTGGTTAGATTACCTAAAATCCATGGCAAACAGCTAAAAATGCCTGGACTTATTTCTCCTCTCTGTAGCTAGCAATTGACCAGTCTGGTAATATTATGTTTCGTGGGATAATTTTTACAAATTACACTCCAGCACCCCCATTGGCCTGTTACAGGTCAGGTCAGAGCTATATTCCCAGGGACGTTGCTTGAAATGACTGCCTTATTTGGCATCTGTTTCACTGCCATGGTATTCTCCACCTTCACTTCAATATATCACTTATCTCACTATCTGCTTTGGGTAAAGTAGCCTGAAGTATTCCCTTTCTGATATCTGATTAAAAACCAACAACTCTGGTTTCTAGACATTCCCAGGCATATCAGACTTCTCAATAAAATCATCCTTATTATATTTAAGCCTCTGTAATGCTCAAACTATCAAGTCATGCTGACTTTATGAAGGAATTATTATACTCTTACAAGTGACCAATGTGAGAGCACAAGATACTGTTCTCACATCATGAGGAACCTTCCACGGATCTCAACATTCTCTTTTCTCCCTGTAAAGGTTTAGCTGCAATGGATGTTGTTTCTTTCTCATAATTCTCATGGGTGCAAACACAGGCATACATGCATGTTTTCCCTACCTTCTCACTTATACTTTTTTCTATTCTCAACCCTAAATATTGTTCTGTTAATTTGTCCTATAATCAAAGGCTTCTCTTTCCTTGATTACAGTACAAAATAAAGTTGATTCCTTTTAATTTTCTTTCTACCATATTATTCCTTCACACATCTCATTTACTGCCCAGCCAAAGATGTTCTCTAAACAAATTACCATGGATGACTTCTAGCATCATTCTGATGGCTATTTCTCAGGAATTGTATCTGAGCCCTTATTATAGGCCTAAGCATTTGCCTTCATGGACCTGTTTCCTTCAATCTCTGCCTTTATGTATCTGAACTCTGTCACTTTTTCCTCCTCTGCACTTCAATCTCAATTCTTTGTAACTCTGGAATACTATTAAGTAAATTTTCTTTAAGGTGGGAAAATCCTCAATGAATTGCATAACCATTTCAACTCTTGAACAATAGCTTTTTCTAATCATGTCAACATAGTAAGGAAGAAACTTAATCATGTCAACATAGTAAGGAAGAAACTTAAATAAAAGTATAATCAGGTACTAAAATTGAATTTCAGACAGATTTGTTTACTGACATTATATATGTCAGAAATACCAATCTAGTATGAAGGAGGATTGACTGGTATGTCTTAATATTTACTGATTTCAGCTTTCATCTATTTGATAATTAACATTGTCACCATGTATTCTCTCTTTTCCTTACAGCTTTTGTGTATTTCTGCTTGCACAAACTTATATTTAAACATGATTTATTGTGTCCTTTCTAGCATCATTCCTCATCATGACTTTTCAGCTTCAATTCTCCTGCTAATTGTTTCATTCTGTTTGTAAGCTCAATTTCATAAAATACATTGCTTTGCTGTTCCCCAGAATGGCTGTTGGTAAAGTATACAGCTTAGAAGTTGGTTGCATTTTGGTAAGGTGACCACACTTTACTTGTCTACTAAAGGAATGCCCAAAATATAATTATATATGATATGCTATAAAATCTGACTATTTAAAGAGATATTGGAGAGAAATTTTACTTATAATGACAATGAGTATGATAGAAATGCCATATTCAGTGATAATATTATACGATTGGTACATGGATACAACATAGTAGGTGCTGAATTAATGATTATTATTACTTGTAGTTTCCTTTGCTTACAACAAAAAAGGAATCTTTACTTCAGGAAAATCCTATATAATAAAAGCCTAATATGCTATGTGTCCAGTCGTCTGTTCAACCAAAGTATAATATGTTAATGATATGCAGTGCTTGCTATGACGTGCACTGACCACCAGGGGGCAGATGCTCTGACCAGTAGGTAAGCTTGCTGCTGGGGTCTGGCCAATCCGGACTGAGTGAGACAGGCTGGACATGCTCTGGGGCCCTCCAGCTACCCTCCCCATCTGACCAACCTCCTGCATCCCTCCCCAGTCCAAATTGTGTGCACCCGTGGGGTCCCTCGGCCTAGCCTGCAACCTCTCACAATGCAGGCTGAGGGACCCCTTCCTCCAGTGCATGAATTTTGTGCAACAAGCCTCTAGTATATACATAAAGTAATCAATGTGATGCTAAAAAGATTTTCTTGCTTCTCACTTGAGCTGATGCATCATTCAAAGGGAATAATCAATGGCTAATTGCTATGATTTAACCCAGATTTTTCTTACTCTAAGCCCCAAATTCTCTGTTGTTGTTTTTTTATACTTAGTAGGCATATTGCCAAGACTGCAGGAGAGTTAGAAGAAGCCATCATTTCACTAATGGGAATCTCTACATTTCCAGGCTTTCCTTCTCTGACCTTACTGCTTATAAAGACTTCTTACATGTATCAACTTATCTGACTAAATAGTTTAAACTTTTGAGGCAGGTAATAAGTCTCTCATTTAATAGATGAAGAAACTGGGTTTTACAGGATGCCCTTGTTTTTTTTTTAACCTCCGTCTTGTAGGTGGTTAGTATTAATCTTTCTGTTTTTTGATTTTCTCCTTTTTGGAAGCATAAGTTAAACAAAATCTCAATACATAGGTCAGGGATCCTAAGCATGATCCTTATTTTTTAGTTTGTTACCCACAACACATAACTTATGACTGAAATTGAAGTTTTTCCAGGATGCTATTATAAAAAACATTATATTTTATTTTAATGTAGACAACTCCATGCAGTAAGAATTATAAAGTCACAAATTTTCACAGCCCTGAGAATATTTTTTGCTAGTTATCAATCAGTCATTGTAAAATGTTAGTTGAGCCTATAGGATATATTTTTGTTCTGAATTATAAGTTTTAAGAACATGTTATACAGCTGGAGGTAAAAGGAGGCTAATTTATAACTCAAATGTCAAGTAGATACTTCAACCTCCTCCTGTAAAATGAACTTATGTCTTTGCTGTGGAATTGAATAATATAATAGACATCAATCATTTGTTGTTTACTGATCAGGAGTGAGACTTCCCTGTACCAAATAGCCAAATTCTTTACATTTCATTTGACATAAAAGAAGTAATAGTTAACCATGAAATTCCCCTTCAACCTCTGGTCTTTGTATACATGTTTATACTACTGAAGCATAAAAGTAAACTTATTTAGATTTAAAAGGAAGATAGATAAATACATGGAGATCAGTGGCTTAAAACTATAAAATAGCATATAATATGTTGTTTGTTAGTATGATCTGGTATATATATATTTTAAATCCTCAAGCAAGGATATTTTTCTATTGATTTTTAGGGAGAGTGGAAGAGAGAGGGAAAGACAGAGATAAATGTCTATGTTAGAGAAACACATCAATTGGTTGCCTCCTGCATGTGCCCTGACCAGGGCCCGGGCCAGGGAGGAGCCTGCTCTTGACTGGAATGGAACCCGGGGCCCTTTAGTCTGGAGGCGAACACTCTATCCACTGAGCCAAACCGGCTAGGGCTGGTATGTTTTTTTAAGAGCATAGAAAGCAACCCTTTTCTGTAAGCCCTAAAGAGCTTCAGATAAAAGAACAATTCTTCACATGCTACAGTAAGAGGGTAAGTAATCAGAGAAATATGGTGTAAAAGGGATCACGTTTGTTCCCCAGGCTGCCAAGTGGCAGGAAACAGAGACTTCCTTCGTGGGGAAAGAACTTGGCCTTTCAATATACAGAAGGAACCAACAATAGATGGTACAAAGAGACAGGTAACGAGAAAAGAGAAGCACTGTGGAGAATGGGCTTCTTTCTCTACCATAAGGGAGTAGAGAAGAGAGCACCTTCATGTGTAAGATCTTTTAAAGTGCAGTGATTCTGTCCTCAGGCAAACATGGCCCAATCAGGATCCGGTATTGAACAACAGAGGCTGACAGTCTCTCCTTTTGATGGTGACTCTGAGAGAGGTGAACACCGGGGTAGAAAGTGCTTCCTTATTTCTGGATTGTCAGCTTAGAAAGTAACATGAAAGAAATATGGTCCTGGAACTTTTCAAATAAAAGGTATATTGACTATCTTTTACTTTGAATTTCTAGCTTTGCAAAGGAGGAAATAATTCCTGAGATGTTAAAAGTGATTTGCAAAGTAACTCCCTTTATATTTTTATGTGTATGTATGTGTAGTGTGTGTAACTTACTGAATTCAGTCATTATATTTCCACATACGGCCTAAAAGTAGACTCTCACATAATGACTTTCTTCAGAAAAGATTATTTTTAATGGGAAGATGTCTTGCAATGTAAAAATCATTACCCAAAGGGCAAAAAAAAAAAATAGGGTGGAGGAGACAAGGATGCATATTGTTTTTTAATAAACATATATTTCATATAAATAATATATGTATATATATTGTAATGTAAGTATATGTTTAATATATAAGTAAATACATAAATATATCTATATATACATATATATATGTGTGTGTATATATATATAGTTCACTTTAGAACCCTGTAAATTTTTTATATATTTCATATAAGTAAATATTGCATATATATTTCAATGTAAATATATACATTTAATATATAAGTAAATATATAAATACATATATATTTAACTTTAGAACTCTGTGACATTTTTACATTATTATAAAATTAACTAACATTAAAATTACTAAAATCAGAAGTTAGGTGGACCAAATGGACCTAAATATGCAGTTGGTAGAATAAAATATGGATAATAAAATAATTCATTTGTTTATTGAATAGTCTTCCACTAACCAAAGTTGGGACCATTTGAACATCAATTGGGATAATAATTGCAATCAGTGGAAAGAGATTAGATGCTTCATCACATGAGTGGTAGTAAAGAAGAAATAAAAGTAGCCACAGACTGATAACTTTTAAAGCTGAATAATGTGGACCTGGTGTTTCAATATACTATTCTGTTTAACTTTTCATATGTGTGAAATTTTCCACAATAAAGCCAGAAAAAGAAAAAAAAATACAGTTTACATTTGCAGGGAATACCGATGCTAATTTACATTATAGTGTTCCATTACAAAAACACTGTGTATTAAACCACAAGTGATTTCTCTCACCTAAACAGAAGACAAGATAAAATGGCCTGTCAAACAAATTTCTTTTTTATTTTGTTTCCACAAATCATTACAAGAGATAAACTAAGCTATTTACAGTGCCAGAATTGTTCTTTTTCTAAACTCAGAAATGCAAAGCATAACTGAATTGCAGTGTACATATTTATGAATGATGACTCCAGAAGTAGGGAAGTGCTTTCCTGAGGCTGCTTTGTGAGTGACTGAGAGGTTGGGCTCATCCGGCTGGTGTGACTCAGTGGTTGAACATTGACCTATGAACCAGGAGGTCACAGTTGCTGGGGTTGTGTGCTTAGTCCCCAGTGGGGGGGGTGCAGGAGGCATAGAATCAATGATTCTCTCTCATCATTGATGTCTCTCTCTCTTTATCTCTCTCTTCCTTCCTCTCTGAAATCAATAAAAACATATTTTTTTTTTAAAAAAAAAGAGAGAGAGATTTGGCCCTGGGGTTATACTAGCCAATATGGTAGCCACTATCCACATAAGGCTTTTAAAATTAAAATTAATAAAAATTTAACACACTTAATAGTTTAGTTCCTCAGTCACACTAGCCACATTATGTGTTAAGTTGCCACATGTACCACCAGATGGCACAGTGCCGATATGGACACTTCCATCATCACTGCACGTTTTATTGGTCAGAGCTGATCTAGAAGTTGTCTCTCTCTATTCAAATACCAATCAGCTTAGGTCATAATTCACTATATGAACTTTATAACCTTCAGTTTTCTCGTATTTTAAATGGTATTAGAGAAGGAGGAACCAAGATGGAGGCACA
>NW_005367952.1:229706-259359 GCF_000412655.1 Myotis brandtii
ACAAAACAGACGTCCAGAACCATGGGAAGGCTGGCTGAGTGGAAGTGCAACAATTAGAAAGAAAGAGAAAAGCGCATTGAGACTGGTAGGAGGTGCGGAGGTGCGCGCAGAAAGGGCTGGCAACTGGGTACGCTGTTGTCTTTTTCCATCGGGAGGGAGATACAAACTCCTGACTGCTCTGAACTCCAGTTCCCAGCGAGACTCTGGGGACCCAGACTCATAAGGGGAGAAACTGGACTGTCTGGAATCGGGACAGGAATGTGAGGGCGGCTTTCTCGCAGATGTTTGCACAATTTCCATTAGGCTTTGGAAGTGGTCAAAACAATACGTAGATCAACATCATCTCTTCTTTGGTAGACCCTAACCTATAACTATTGCTCTAAAAAAGGGGGGCGTATGTAATACTTTCAACAATAAAGAATTATTTTAAAAAAATAAAGTCAATAGCCACTGATGTATAATTGAATCAGGTCCTGTTGAAAGGAAAAGGAGGTCCTATTTTTGCTCTGACAGCTTGGAGTAAAGAATGTGGCCCTCCGTCTTGATGATTACACCAATGACTGAATGTGGCAATAAGTAATGACTCAGAGCATTCTCCTTCCTTGCCATTAGAGTTCAGAGCATTTCGATTAAATTGGAGAGCAGTGCTGTGCTTTCATTACAATGGGGCTGCTCTTGCCAAAAGGGAATGTTCCTTAATTAATGAGAAAGTACTTCTTCTGAGTGCTACACAATGAGGTCATTGCAATACAACTTTCCCAGCAAAGGGGAGTCAGTGTCTGAATTCTGGATTTTGTATCTGTGAGGGAGAGGCAGTTTAGTATATTTGTTAAGATAATAGGTTTTGGAGTCAGAGCAACTTGCTATGAAATATTGTCTGTCAGCAAATTTTTCAATAATCTTGAGCATGTTATTTCAAAGCTCGGATTCCTTCACTGTAAAACTGTGTATACCAAGACCTATCATAAAATTGTTAGGATTGAACATATGCAGTATTTTTAAGTGGTAGCATTTCATCCCAGCACTTTTATTATTACTCTTTATTTATTTAGTCATGGTAACTATAATATTCTCTTAAGATATGTGCCCAAGAGAAAAAAAAGATTCATTGTCTATCTATCAGGAGTGAATGTCAAAAATGTATAATCTTCTGCTTAGACCCCAAAACTGTAGTTTCATAAAAACTTCACCATTTGAAGGTCAATTTGCCGCCCTTCTCAGGGAGAGAGGACGCCAGATTGATAGAAATAGATTTTTTTTCTAAGTGAGTATAGACCAGTGATGGCGAACCTTTTGAGCTCGGCATGTCAGCATTTTGAAAAACCCTAACTTAACTCTGGTGCCGTGTCACATATAGAAATTTTTTGATATTTGCAACCATAGTAAAACAAAGACTTATATTTTTGATATTTATTTTATATATTTAAATGCCATTTAACAAAGAAAAATCAACCAAAAAAATGAGTTCGTGTGTCACCTCTGATACGCGTGTCATAGGTTCGCCATCACTGGTATAGACAGAATCCTCTTACAAATCCCATTCTCTGTGCGTGGTAGCTTTCCCTCTCACCCTTCAATCCCTGTCTGTGAACTAGGCCATTCTTTCTAAGGGCCATTACTTCAATATAGGTTTTCTGTACTAGGGTATCTTTCCTTTTTTTTCTTGTAATTTAAAAGTTTTAATATATTTGTAAACTTACAATTACTTCTGAATATTTATTTTCAGGGTTCCTTCTGTCTTATACTCTAAATTTCTTAAGACTCTCTTATTTTTCCTTCTATATATCCAACATCCCTAACACACACACACACACACACACACACACACACACACACACGCATTACCACCCTGCTTGCTTCCTAAAACAAAAGGACGATAAACTCACCAAAAATTTAAGTACAATTTGAGAAAATTGTAATATGTCATTGATTAAAAGAATGTGTGTGTATGTGTGTGTGTGTGTGTGTGTAATCTATTTTTAAAAATAGATTCTTATTGATTTCAGAGAGGAATGGAGAGGGAGAGAGAGATAGAAACATCAATGGTGAGCGAGAATCATTGATTGGCTGCCTCCAGCATACCCCCCAATGGGGATCAAGCCCACAACCTGGGCCGTGACCTCCTGTTTCATAGGTCGATGCTCAACCATTGAGCCATGCCAGCCAGGCTGTGTGTAATCTATTTTTTTAAAGCCCTCTTATTCTACAGTTTTTCCAATATCTAAGCTCAGTTCTTCTGCCAACTTTTAGTTTCTGCTAAATGATGTTGAAGGAAATAATAAACTTATGATTCAGAAAAAATGTAATTAAGTTGCATAATTTTAATATAGAAAAACCTATAAAAAAGGTGATGGATGAAGGCATGTGCCTCTCGTGTAGCAGAAGTTTTTGAAGGACAATCCTGAGCCCTAGATTTTGAGTCCCTTGAATAGCGACAGCAGTGACACACAGCTTGTGACTTGATCGCTTGTATCTCTAGGAAACACAGTATTAAAGAAAGGATATGAGCCATGACATAGCAATAAGTCACTGCAGCCTGAGGCAGAAGCTTATACATGTAAATCTGTAAACTCTTATAGGTCTAGATAATAAAACTGGAATTATACACAAAGCTATCACTTGGAATGGTCATTTTGGACAGCCGAGGGACACTAAAGTGTATTTGAATTTGAAGCATATGTCTTGCACTGATTTGGGTGGATTGGAATCGTCAGTAATTCACTTCATAATAGGTTCAAATCATTTCCCTAAGGGTTTCAGACACCACGTTTTACTATGCATTCCTTTGGACTAGGCCACTTTCTTCTCTTTTAATTGAAATGTAATTGACGTTGTATAAGTTTAAGGTGTGGGGAGTGTTTATTTGATACATTTGCATATGGCAATGTGATTACCACCCTATTATTAGCTAACATGTCCAACACACAGGTAAGTTTCAGAATTATTTCATGGGGATGATGTGAGGTCCTGGACTCAGTTCAATATTCCTGATTTAAACTCAAGGCTTGGTAGGACTTAGGGAAAGGGGCAACTATCCACGCTCTCTCTGCCACTTTCAAAGGTGCCGCTCTCTGAAACTCTCATGCGGCCTCAGAAGAAACCTGGGACATAGACAAACCAGTTGGTTTTCAAATTAAACTGATTTGCTGACCAGCCCTGAAACAGGAATGCAAATTAAAGAAGTGATTTTCATTGTGTAGCTTTACAAATGTGCATATATTCTCCTACATCTGACTGTTAGATGATTTAAAATATCAGAATCATATATAAATATTTCTATTTATGTGTGAAGGTACTCCTAAATTTTATTTGGTACGCCATTAATTTATTCCTTCAGTAAGTAAGGATAACTCTTGGCTTCTCAGGTTCTTTTTCTTTTTGTTTTTTCATAAAATGAAATAGAAGTAACTTCTACTGAACAGTTGACACTGTCGCTAATTTTAAAGAACAAACATTTTTATAGGGTAGATTAATGCTTAATACACATGTTCAAGTAAGTGAGTACTACATTAGTAGTATTCACTAGATTATATGCACTGTGACATTAAAAATATTAATTAAAAGCCCAGCCTAGACACTAACCTTTAAGAGTGGAGATGCTGGCCCTAGAGTAGAGTGAAGACTTGGGAAATACAATAATGAAATTTACCCAGTGCCCATTCTTAATTGGAACTCCAACACTTTAAGAAATGTTTATGCTTTCCCATATATGGTATTTATCTCCCATTACCCACAGCTACTACTTCCAGCCTTCTATACTAACACCTCTTTCCACAGACCACAGACTAGTTCCTGCACTTATTTAAGCAGTTACTTTCCTCTTATTTCCCTGGGGTTGGGGGAAAATAATGCCCTCAATATCCATACACATTGTCGCAAATGGCGAGATTTCATTTTTTATGGCTGAATTATATGCCATAATTCCTTTTTCCATTCATCCATTGATGGACACTTAGGTTTCCTCCTTATCTTATCCTTTAATGTGGTTCTATCTGTGTTACATCTAATAGAAAACTCTTTAAAGTTATTTTTATGGAATTGCTACCATGCTCATTTTAACATCAGTGAAACTTTTACTTACTTTTATTGAATTATGGAGTTGATATAAAGATATTCATTTTCTGTAATCTTTTATTATCTTAAATAAGCTTTGATTAAATTAATGACTATATTTTCACTGGATTAAAGGTTATGATTTGGAAGGTGTGCTCTTTCTAATTAATATGGTAAACAAGGAAAAATGTTTTGATTAGTCAAGTGTAAAATAATTCATCCATGTAGCAGGTTCACTGGATGTCTGTTGATTGTCCAATGTCCAGAGCCAATAAATTACAAAATATATTTGAATTTTTATCCATAAATTGTAACATTGATAATTATTCAGATAATTCACACTCAACCAATCTACAGTGCTTCTCTTCAAAGCAATTCTGTCTCTCTTGACAGTTTTGTATTTATATTGTCTGAGATACAATAAAACCTGTTTAAAAATTGGGAAAATGCACAAAATTACCTTGTCATTGAAAACATATAGTGTCAAAAAGTTTAAAATGCAGTTTTTCTAGGTGGACTATGTTATCAGGCTATTCTTTAACATTCACTGAAACTTCAGACTTCTAATTTTCTATACATAAAAGTAATAATGGCAGTAATTATGACATAAAGATGGTTACTATCCAACTCTTTATTTTTAGATGTAGTTGCTATGGAATCACAAAAGCAGCACTAATTAATATTCATTACTTTTGTAAAGTTAAACATCAGCCATGTAATGACAGTAGAATAAAAACCTTTTGATCTATCACACTTTGATGTTATTATACAATTTTTTTTTTACTTCAAAGAAAATTCAGCACAATTCTTGAAGGAAAGAGCCCTTAGTTTACTTTATTGTGTATACACAACAGATTAAAATTAGTGTACAATAAGTAGGAATTCTTTTACTTTAACATTTATTAATAATTTACAAAGAACTCAACCCAAACAAAAAAAATCAATAAGGGAAAAAATAATCCAGTCAATAGCATTGAAATTCACAGTTGACAGGAATGAAACAGTAGAAGAGGTAACATCATAAATCCTGTGTTCGGGATAATCAATATGTGAAATTCTACCATTCATTGAATATCTGTTATATGTGTGATTTTTCTCACCCAGTTTTAAAAACTATGAGAAGAAGGTATTACTATCATCTAAAATGCACATCATTTTAGACCCCATCCGTACACATGAGAAAAATTAATGCCATTAAAGTTTTAGAGGATTCAAAAAGCAATGCCAGGGGAAATGACCTATTAAAAAGTCATGTAATAGCCCTGACTGGTTTGGCTCAATGGATAGAGCGTCAGTCTGCGTACTCAGGGGTCCCGGGTTCGATTCCGGTCAGGGGCATGTACCTTGGTTGCAGACACATACCCAGTAGGGAGTGTGCAGGAGGCAGCTGATCGATGTTTCTCTCTCATTGATGTTTCTAACTCTCTATCCCTCTCCCTTCCTCTCTATAAGAAATCAATAAAATATATTTTAAAAATAAATAAATAAATAAATAAAAAGTCATGTAATAATATCTTTAGTTTCTAAAGCTGCTCAATAAAATCTTGCTCAAAATTTACAAAATGAGGAAGTCAAATGTACTATATGTAAATGATAGAAAAATTTGATTTTTGTGCTAGTGAATATCTATATATCTATCTATATCTATATATCTATCTCTATCTCTATCTCTATCTCTATCTCTAATCTATATCTATCTATTCTATTCATTCATTTGGTTTTCAAAGAACATTTTAAGTCCCTACCGAATACTACATTGTTTCCAGAGATATATTGAACAATCATTGAAATAAAATAACTAAATTAGACATCAGATAATGAAAGAACAGAGATCCTTTCATTTAGGAAACAAAAGAGGTGAGTGCTATGATCATCCCAACTTACTTCGTTGATAGTTTTCAGGCTGTGAAACAGAGAGAGGGAACTGAGGTGAATCCAGAAGAATCTCTGTGTTAAGGAGACGGAGATAAGAACTGAATGCCAGTGATGAGATAGGGCACAGAGACAGTCCCAGAAATTTTCAGAAGGCCCCAGTTTGAATATTTAGTTGTCTACTAATCAGCCAATGTAAAGAAATATGTATGCACCCAAAGACTTGTACATAATTATTTGTAGCAGCTTCACTTGTAATAACTAAAAATGAAAATGCCCATCAGCAAGTGCATGCACAAACTGCGTGGTGAATATATCAATGGTGTTCTACTCAGCAACAAAAATGGAACTATGATTATACTCCAGAACACAGATGGGTCTCAGATGCTGATTGAATGAACCTTGCAAAAAAAGTGAAAAAACAAAAACACCAGTGCATTCACTATGATTCTATGTTTACAAAATTCTAGAAAATGCCAACTAATCTATAGCACAGTTTTTTGTGTTTTTTAAAAATATATTTCTTTATTGATTTCAGAGCGGAAGGGAGAAGGAGAGAGAGATAGAAACATCAATGATGAGAGAGAATCATTGATGAGAGAGAATCATTGATCGGCTACCTCCTGCATGGCCCCTACGGGGGTTCAAACTCACAACCCAGGCATGTGCCCTTGGCTGGAATTGAACCTGGGCTTTACGGTAGTGAGTATGCAAAGCAGAATTTATTTATGTATATTATTTCTTAATTATTCTATTATTTTTCATGTCAACAATGTAAACCTAATTTGATCCACCCTGTATATTTGCTTGAATTTATGATCTAGCTTGATATAAGACTGTAATTAGCATGATAATATTAGTATTATACAGTGATATAAATTTTATGTGATGTCTGGAAAGGACTTTAATTTTTAAATATGGTATATGGTGAGATTATTAAATTGGAATAATATTACATATATCTAGCATTTTAAAATCTATTCACTAAAATTGAAAAAGAAATATTTTTCTTAAAGAAAAGCATGTGTCCTGAGTAACTCCTTATCAAGGGTGGCATTGGTATGATAGGAAAACTGTTAAACAATGTCATTGTGGCCTGGCCTGTGTAACTCATTGGTTGAGAGTCAACCCATAAACCAAGAGGTCACCAGTTCGATTCCTGGTCAGGACACATGCCTGGGTTGCAGGGCTCAACCCCCAGTAGAGGGTGTGCTGGAGGCAGCCAATTAGTAATGTTTCTTTAATTGGTGTTTTTATCTCTCTATCCCTCTATCTCTAAAAATCAGTAAAAACATATTTTTAAATGTAATTGTGAATTTTGTATGCTTGGTGAAAATTATATGTGATATGATATATTTTCACAGTATATATGAAGATTAATTAATATGTAAAATGTAAACTAAATTTGATTTGTTATACTAGATTTTGTGAATTGCAATAGAAACTTTCAAGAGACTGTTCATTCTCACCTCAATGAGGTTGGCTTTGGAAGTAGAGCAAAGCATATGGCTAATTTCTTCCCTGATTATGCAAGGAGGAATCAATTTGAAGGCAATTTCTGCTTAACTTCACCTTCTTAATGGGAGCTTATTGCATTTTAGCCTCAAAGAACTGGAGAAAGGATTTCATTGTATAGTGTGTTATTTTCCATTTCTCTGTGCTGTGAAACCTGCCTAGAATAACTTCTACTTTCCTCAGGCCTTACCCTACAAACCCATTACTTGATGTTCAGTTCATTTTTCAGTATAATTCTGGAAGCTGATTGCATGATTTAGCGAGAAATGGTTGATACAGAAATCACTCCTGAATGACCAATTTTTTTAAACCTACAAATGTAGTCATTTCTGTCATGTCAAATAGCTATAGGAATTCAGACTACTAACTATACATAATTACAAATCACTGCAAATCATGAATAAATCTTGGCCCATGGGCGTGTACTCACCCTGTTTTTCTGGATGGTTATGTTCTAAAGCAGGGTGGACTACTCGACCTCATTTTATTTTTTTTTATTTATTTTTTTATTGCTTAAAGTGTTACAAAGAGCATGTCTCCTTTTTTTCGAGCTCATTTTAAAATGGTGTGGACTTCTCGACCTCACTTGTGAATAGTGTGGACTACTCAACTTCACTTGTGACCTGGGTCACGGAGACAGGTAATTTATTTTGTTGAGGATAATATGTATACTTGACATTTTTTCTCTCATCTCATCCCCCTCTCAAATGTTCACTCCATTAAACTGAAAAATTAAAACCAGTTCTGAATAATTTCCATTGGGGAAAGGATAAAACATGGAGTAAAGCCTACTGATTTTATACACATTTGTACAAGTATCAGAAGTTCCTTTTTCAGTACTGCATGTATTAAATTATTTGCTTTAAAGAAAAACCATCTACATATATATTTTATATGTTAATGCTTAACTTTACTTCCCTCAGGTCAGTTCTTATAAGGAATTAATTCTGTAGTTGTTTCAGAAAAACTGGATTATTTTGTGGGTAAAAGGTGGAGAGTAATTTGTAATTATTTATACTCAAAGGAAGACATTATCTGCTGTTTGTAGTTTATAAAGAAAAAAAGTGAAGAAAATATATTTGTTTTGAAATGTTTTGTGTAAGAGTTGACATTCAAACATTTTTAGAAAGGATATCTGGCCGTTTCTCATCATGACCTACATGTAGAGCAGCCTGAATCTCTGTCATGGTATTTACGTCATTTGTTCTTAACTTCTTTCTTCAATGTCATGAAATAAATCCATTGGATTAGTTATTCCAGTTAATACACCTCCACACTCTCTACTGCTAATGCTATTGCACATAATTATCAACAGATATGTGTATGTCATTATTACAACACTAGAGACCCAGTGCACAAAATTCATGCACAGGTAGGACCCCTAGCCATTGCCGGCTGGAGCCTTCCTTCATTCCATGTTGTCCCCTGGTGGTCAGCGCACATCATAGCGAGTGGTCGAACTCCCGGTTGGTTGAACTCCTGAGGGGACACTTTGCATATTAGGCTTTTATATATATAGATGTATAGATTATTGACAAGAGCTATGCTTCTCTCTTTGTTCTTTCTCTTATTTTGCTATCATGTTTTGCTTTTAGGGCACAAAAGTTCCTGAGTTGCACTAGGTAGAATGAGGAGTTCCTGGATAGTTTCCCATGGAATATAATATGCATTTCAGAACATCAGAAAATACATCTTGTCATCTTGAGTCCACTTAGGAGGATGTATGGGCCCTCCATTCACTTGTGTTCTAGCCCTATGGTGAGGCTGAAATTTCTTTCTCCCATTCAGGATTAGATTCAATCAATTAAGATGCCTCAGACCAGCATGCTATTGTCCACCACCCCCTACTTTGGGGTCCTCAAAGAGGTGACATACTAGGCAAGAAAGATCTAACATATAAACTAAAAATAATTTTATTACACAACCAATGTCCTCTATTCTGGCAAAATGGGAATACCTTAACATAAACATAGCCTTACCCACTTTAATTAGATTGTCAGCCTTCTTCTAACCCATCATTCTCCTCTGTCCCCTCCCAGTTCCTGTTCCACAGCATTGATGGAAGATGGCAGTAGGGAACAGTTCTATATTGGATTGAGAATATTGCTATACATAATGTATCAATTTTGTTACAAACTGATATTTATCTCTGTCATTGGTATTTGTAACACATTCCTTAGGCATTTATTCAATGTCAAAATATTCTTGATTGAAAGAAAATTGATAAACCCAAAAGTTGTAGTATTAATAGCAAAGTTTGACAAAAATATGCTTGCTTTTCTTTATACTTTAAGAGAAGAAATGGTGTAAAAAAGTACAAAAGGCAGCATAAAGCATGGCTTTCCATTATGCTATTTAATCACTATTAGGTTTTCAATTCACAAGTATTGAGCACCACTATGGGACTAATCTCGGTTTAAGGATGCATCAGTGAGGAGACAAATATCCCATGTGGTGCTGTCCCCATGGAGCTTATGTTCTGGTGTGTCCCCTTTTGTGTGTACACGCCAATCCATGGGTGGCATATACAGTATTATACAATCTGGCACATCTTCCTCCCCAGCATACCGGATATCTAATCTGGGTTCAAATTCTACATGGCTGGATGAGCTTTGACAATTTCTTTTATTTCTCTGAGCCTTGCCATTCACACTTATTAAAAGAGAGAAAAATACCTGGCAGCATTAAAATAATCAAATTGAGTAACATGTACAAAATATGCCACAGAAATACTTTTCACCCTCCTACAATTTAGCAGTGGGTATAATAGTAAATAAAGATTAATCCCATTATTATTATTATTCCTCAGACTCTTTGATCTAATGTGGGATGGCAGGTCTAATGATTTGTCTTTTTTACTTTTTCCAGGATAGAAATTCTCCCCACTTTTTTTCAAAATGGGGCAATCTATTTCTGTCAACAAAAGATACTGCCCATCCCCTTTCCTCCATCACCCAAAATTCTCAGAGGATATAAAAGGGTTTCGAGTTTAAAAGCAGAAGAAAGGAAAACATGAGAATATCTCCTTTTATCCACGTGCATTGTGTTTTCTCCCAAAACTAAAGTTACAGTTCATAATGGCCTGTTGTCTAGATTAATGCAAAGAACTGTGACTGTGTAAGCACCTGCTAGGCAGCTCTGTAATGAATAGCAGTCCTTGCAATCAGATTCAGAGACAAATAAAATTGAACAGCAGATTTCGCTTCTTCAAAGTTGCTTACCCCACTGGACGTCTTTTATATGGCAATCTGCAGCTGTCGACGCCTCCCTCTGAGGCTGCCTTCCCCAAGTAGTGCAGAGCTACCTGCTGGAGAACATCTTTCACAGCTGGTTTCGTCTCTCCTACTGCAATCATTCTGTTCCAAGCCGGGCTGTGTATACAGATCTCCCAGCTGGAAGGGGAAACCAGGTGAGAGAAAGAACAAAATCCTAGACTGTTGATTTTGATTTTCCATGCAATTTTTGGAGCAATCTGCCAAAATATATAGGGCCATCATAGCTGTGTTTAATTAATTTATGATGTTCAATTGGGGCCCCCATAGGGTAAATGTGTTTAGACACTTTAGAAACTAAGCAGAAAGTGTCTGCAGGGGTCCCTGCCAAACGGTTGCTTGGTCCAAAGAAGTAGTCACAAGACAGGTGAATGGGTGGGAGTCAGGGTCCAACGTTGGGGAAATTTAGCTGATGACTCAGTGGGACTGGGATTACTGAGTCAACACCCCAAACTGTCTTGTAGAATTTAGGGGCTTGTCTCATGAGTGAAACAAAGGAAAAGCAGTGCCTCTTTAAAATAAGTGAAATAAACCAGTCAGAGAAAGACAAATATCACATGATCTAGCTTATATGTGGAATCTAATGAACAAAATAAACTGATGAACAAAGTAATTCCAGAGAGATGGATGCATGAACAAACTGACAGATCTCAGAGGAGGGGGGTAGCAGGATTGGGAAGAGATTAACCAAAGAACATACATGCATATAGTCATAGCCAATGGGCACAGACAATAGTGTGGGGAAGGCCTGGGATGGGACAAGGACTGGGTGGAGGGGGCAAAAATGGGAGGAAAATGGGGGATGCTGTAATACTTTCAACAAAAAAGAAATATATATATACTAATAAATGGGTAATATGCTAATTAGACCGGACATCTTCTGGACGACTTTTTGGATGTCCTTCCGGACAAAGCCATGGGGCGGGGCTGAGGCAGAGGAGGTTAGGGGTGATCAGGCCAGCAGGAGAGAGCAGTTAGGTGGGTCAGGCCAGCAGGGGAGAGCAGTTAGGGGGATCAAGCAGGCAGGGGAGAGCACTTATGGGGATCAGGCCAGCAGGGGAGAGCAGTTAGAGGCAATCAGGCAGGCAGGCAGAGGCAGTTAGGTGCAATTAGGCAGGTAGGCAGAGGTAGTTAGGTGTGATCAGGTAGGCAGGGGAGCAGTTAGGGGCATCAGGAAGGCAGGCAGAGTGGTTAGGGGTGACCAGGCGGGCAGGCAGGTGAGTGGTTAGGAGCCAGCAGTCCATGAACAAATTTTGTGCACCGGGCCTCTAGTACATATATAAAAGGCTAATATGCTAAGTGTGCATCCGGCCGACCAGTCGTTATGAAGCACACTGATCACCTGGGGGCAGACGCTCACCGCAGGAGCTGCCGAGCTGCAGTGACTTGGCAGTGGCGGTTCTCAGGTGACGCACGCTGAAACCAGAGAGGAAGGAGCCTGATTCCTCATGGGGCCACACGATTCCACCTTCGGCTGTGGGTTATGTTGTTCCCGGGGCACTGTTGGCCACGAATCTGGTTTACTGCACACTTGTGTTTGTATTCCACACCCTGTATGACAGCAACTTTGCAGGGTGCCCTCTTGCACTCCAGGACCCCTTGGGGGATGTTAGAGAGTCTGTTTCGACCCGATCCCCGCAGGCCAGGCTGAGGCACCTCACCTGCCGGAAGGACCCCGCTCACTTCGCAGACCCTGGGGAGATATCGTGGGAGGTTGGCTCCAGGGCGAGTCTGGCCCATCTCGCCCAGCCCCGCCCTGCTGGCCACCTTCCAATTAATTTCCTTTCAATGTGAACCAATCCATGCATCGGGTCACTAGTATATATACCCGATTCCTGCAGGCCAGGCCAAGGCACCTCACCTGCCGGAAGGACCCCGCTCACTTCGCAGACCCTGGGGAGATATCGTGGGAGGTTGGCTCCAGGGCGAGTCTGGCCCATCTCGCCCAGCCCCGCCCTGCTGGCCACCTTCCAATTAATTTCCTTTCAATGTGAACCAATCCATGCATCGGGTCACTAGTATATATATATATATGTGATTACAAAGGAAACATATTTTATACAATATCAAATTATATATAGGTTTTAAAAACCTGCAATTTTCATGCTATCAGGAGCAGGCTCTTTTTCAATCGTGAAAGGGGCTGAGATAAGCAGTCAAAAACCAGGCAAGGCCGGTTTTCTTGCAGGAAGTCTGACTCCACAGATACACTGGTAAGAACTTGTTTGCTGTGTCCTCAGAGTCTGGAAAAGTAATTCCGCACAGCTCTCACTGTGACCTTTGATTATCTCCCTAATCCTTGCTTACCTGAGACAGCGTAATAAAACTGCCCTTTGCAGAATCCATATCTCCAGGAGAAACCTGAGATGCCAACTTCAAAGGTGAGGAGGAACCAGGCTGTGAGAGCATTTAATGATCTATTTTCACTCTCAAGTGGGAAAGAAAAACATTCAGAAGAGAAATGAGAATGAAAATGGATTTTTGACGGCAGCGGTCTGCTGTTTAATTTACAAAGTGTCCTGAGACGTTAGTATAAATAATGACCAACTAAATGTGAATGTGCAACACATGTTTGAATATGTTTTTATTTATATTTCATAATAAAGATTGCAGAACAAGGGTAGGAAAGACAACCTATGCATATTTGAGAGTTATGTTTTATATATGCCGTGTCGCTTAATTTGTCCTGAAACTCTAATGATCACTTGCTGTGATCATCCGAAAGTGAAAAAAACTGGCTTTGAACATCATTCTGTCTATAAGAAAAAGAGTAGAAAAAGTGAGCTGGGTAAACTTAAAACACTGAATTTACAGCTGCCAATTATGTTTTTGTCATCTTTTCTTGACTCTGAGCCCTTTGGAGGGCAAGTCTGTGTCAGTTGTTTTAAGGTTATGTCCCCATTATCTAGGCCATATATGACACTTAAGTAAGTAAGCTAACGAATCAAAAGGATTTAATGTAAGGTATTCACTAAGGAATAGTATTATTGAGGCTAAAGTCAGAACCGGAGGGCTACCCTCAAAGATTATATTGTTGTTGTTGATGCACCAATTGAAGGGATAAGAGAAGTTTTCTAAAAATAGCTTTGATATTCCACTCTCTTAATGGTCATCTGACTAGTTCTGCCAGAAGACTTTTAGCATAAGTGAACTGGTTGTTGAATAGGTTTTAAAAATTCTATATTCATATAAGATATTACATACATATAATTGGCCGTTATCATCATCATGATTATTCTGTAGGGTTTCTGGACACAGCATGGTCTTTATATAGCTACAGAGCTAATACTTACAAAATGGCTAGCACATTGCCTGGCTCTCATCTGGTGAGAGCTCGTATTATTTCAACTGGAAGGGGTCTGTCAAAATCTGAAGAGTGTTAGGCAAACTACAGAATGAAAATTGTCTGAATCCTTGTAAGGCTCGCAACATCAAGCATGTATATTTTGACAAGTGCCAAGTCCTTCATTGAAAGGTAATGTTTTTCTAACATCTACTTCCCATATATGCCATGTGTCTCATTGGAATGTGTTACCACTAAAAAAAAAACATTATTGATGCCATCACATTTGTGCAGTTTTTAATTTTTATTTCTTTATTTATTTTTGTACATGGGTGAGGTCCAGAAGGGTTCTGAGCACAGGAGCTTTTGTCCCCGTGGAGTTGGAATGTACAACCCTCCAAGCACAGGCATTGTTTTCCAGCCCAGATGCCCTCTGAATCCCATAGTTCAAGTTTTTTTGTTTTTGTTTTTTTGTGTTTTTTGGAGGTTTCATTGCAAAATGTTTATCATCTCTAGTAAAACTACTATATAATTATTGCCATCTCACAGCTTTAAGGTTAAAAAGCATTTACTGATTTTGCTATTGGGGTGATTTAATGGTATGTCAACTCTCTGAAATGGTAAAATACCTTTAGGTAGGCGCTATCTTTCATCCACAAATCCCTGCTATTTACAGCTATCAAAACATCATTACAACCAAAGGCAGGGAGATAGAAGTGCACAAATACATGCATTATTCATGAGCTGATTTTCTCTTCTGCCAGCTTTCTCTGAAACTTCTTTTCTTTAGGAGATGCCCAGAAGCATGCATTTAGATTAGTTTATTAACAAGATCATTAATCAGGAATCCATGTTTCAAAATGTTCTGTTGATCAGCATGTAAAGAACAAACAGCTGTCTATTGGAAGTTGTGAAATCTAATACAGTTGCCACAAACTAAAAATTACCTGTCATGATTTTTAATAATTCAGAAAAATAAAAGTATGATGTACATGTAATTAATATATACTTGATAAGCCAAACATCATAAAGCTTTGCCTGTGTCCATCTCAAGAAAAAGTAAATGTTTCATTGGAATTTCAAAGTGACTTTACACTTATGATCATTACTTCTCCTATTAAAGATTGACAGGTGAAATAGGAAGTATTTTCTTTTTAATATATATATGTAATATTAATCACTATATATATTGACATATATATATTGATTTCAGAGAGGGAGAGAGATAGAAACATCAATAATGAGAGAGAAAAATTGATTAGCTGCCTCCTGCAAGCCCCATACTAGGAATCAAGCCTGCAATCCGGGCATGTGCCCTGACTGGGAATTGAACCGTGACCTCCTGGTTCATAGTTCAGTGATCAACCACTGAGCCATGCTGGCTGGGCAGGAAGTATTTTCTTGAAAACCTTTGACTGTGCTCAGAAAAATTACACATTTTTGAACCTCAGTTTCTGTGTCCATAGGCTGGAAGGGATAATACATAATATCTAGCTGAGAGTATTCAATGATAACCATTGGACCTAAAGAACTTCAGGGAACATATATATTTGAAGTGTTAGTAATACTGATTACATAATCCTAATGCTATAATAACAGTAATTTTTATTCTTACCATTCCATGCTGTAACAAATAAAAATTCCATAAAAACGAGTGCCTTAAAAGACATTACTGATTTTGAAGTCAGTTTTTATCATACTCCATGATTGAATTCAAAGTTTCTGATTCTAAGAAAAGATGAATATAATTAGAATCAAAGAAATACTTTTGTTGTAATTATGTTGTTTAGTTACATTTTCTACATCATATATGTTGTCTGAAAAAGTAAAATTACATAGTAGGCACAATCGTGTGAGTTTAAACAAAAATATGAATGTGAAAAAAGTAAATAGTCTTCCTGCTCTTCATAAAAGAATAGAATTGATTTCACATCTTTTAATAAAGAGCCTGACTTGCAAAATGTGTTACTTGTGTTGTGCCGGGGTTGCTTATTAAAATCTTATACTAATTATGTGTTAAATCTTTGACAATTATTGCATATTCATATAGATACTCAGAAATTTCTGCAAACATAGTTTATTTAATCACTGTAATAATTATTATGTTCTTATTAAGAATCACACACTGTAGCTTTGTTTTTGAAAAGAAAAATCTTTGCCGTTTCCTTAGCAATTATAAACTTCAAATGCTCGGGGAAGGATTGAAAATTTTCCCAGGAGCTGATATAGCCAGAATGATGGAAAGATGAAAGTGAGTAAGTTGGTCTTTTTTTTTTCCATTTCAAGGCTGCCTGCATATTAGTTACTTTGCAAAAAATTAGAGATATTATCATTTTCTTATCCACACACCTGCAAAATAATTTATTCTAATGATAATTCTAATTTTCTCCAAATATGCCTATTGTCCATTTGTGAGTAGACTTTTTCATTATTATTATTATTTGGAAAGAGAAAATACAATGGACAAAACATCTGAGATAAACATTTTCCTTTAGAATAATAAGAAAAACCAGGGGAATAGCTGAGAATAAGGAGACCAAGAATCGGATCTATGGCACCAGGTAGCAGGTTAATATTTGTTAAGACACAATTCCTAGAGGCTTCTGCATTTTGTCTTTGAAGTGGGATACTTCGCCCCTCAGGTCCTTCCAATGCTGAAGATTCTGGATCTAAAACATAATTAGACGTGTCTGTCCAGGAAGGTCAACAACTAAAAATGTTCCTAGTTTTACTGCAAAGATCTCTCATGCAATAATTACTAAGACATGTTTCTTCTTACTCATTAATACTGCCCCACCCCAAAAGACACCCACCTTCGAATCCTTGGGACCTGTGAATGGTACCTTAAGGGGTAACAGGGACTTTGCAGTTGTACTAAAGTTTGTGCTGTTGAGATGACGAGTCTATCTAGGTTATTAATTTGGGCCCAATGCGATCATAGGGGTCCTTATAAAAGGGAGGCAGGAGAATCCGAACAGAGAAAAAGGCAATGTGGTGATGAAAGCAGCAAAAGAGTGAGATTTATAGATGCTATGCTGCTGTCTTTGGAGACAGAGGAAAGGGCCACCAGTCAAGCAAGTCAGGTCGTTTTTATACAGTGAACAAGAAAAACAAAGTTTATCTCCTTTTTATCCTCCGGAAGGTAGCAGTTCTGCTAACAGCCTGAATTTTGACCTCCAGTTATGTAAAATAATAAACCTGGGTTGTAAGCCATTAAAATTGGGTCATTTGTTATAACAGCAATAGGAAATACACGGACCTTAATCCTATACAATAAAAGGCTAATATGCAAATTGATTGAAGGCAAAACGACCAGTTGCAATGACGCACACTGACCACCAGGGGGCAGATGCTCAATGCAGGAACTGCCCCCTGGTGGTCAGTACGCTCCTACAGGGGGAGCTCCACTTGGCCAGAAGCCAGGTTCATGGCTGGCGAGTGCAGTGGCGGTGGCAGGAGCCTCTCCTGCCTCTGCAGTAGCACTAAGGATGTCCGACTGTGGGCTTAGTCCCGCTCCCGGCATAAGCTGCCAGTTGGACATCCCCCGAGGGCTCCCAGACTGCAAGAAGGCGTATGCTGGGTGGAAGGACACACACCCCCTCCCTGAGTGCACAAATTTCATGCACCTAGCCTTTAGTAGGGTGATAATGAAATACCAAAGATGGGTGAATTTAGTGACGTGGAAATGTTTGTTTCCACTTGGAACATCTAGAACTGTAGCTGACAGGTGTGAGGTGATATGGTAGTCTTAATTTGCATTGCTCTAATGATTAGTGAACTTGAGCATATTTTAATATGTCTGTTGGCCATCTGTATGTGCTATTTGAAGGAGTGTCTATTCAGGTCTGTGACCCATATGTCTGTTTTTTTGTTTTGTTTTGTTTTGTTTTTGTTTTTTGTTTTTTTATATATTTTATTGATTTTTTACAGAGAGGAAGGGAGAGAGATAGAGAGTTAGAAACATTGATGAGAGAGAAACATCGATCAGCTGCCTCCTGCACACTCCCTATTGGGGATGTGCCCGCAACCAAGGTACATGCCCTTGACCGGAATCGAACCTGGGACCTTTCAGTCCGCAGGCTGACGCTCTATCCACTGAGCCAAGCCGGTTTCGGCCATATGTCTGTTTTTATGCCAGTATCATGCTATTTTGATTTCTATGGCCTTGTAGTATAGTCTGATATCAAGTAACATGATTCCTCCAACTTTGTTCTTCTTTCTCAAGATTGCTGTGGCTATTCGGGCTCTTTTGTGGTCCCATATAAATGTTTGGAATATTTGTTCTAGTACTGTGAAATATGTGAAATATGCCATTGGTATCTTGATAGGAATTATGTTGAATCTATAGATTGCTTTGGGTAATCACCACACTGTGTATACAATTTTGTATTTGGCTTTTCTGCTTAATGTTATACTATAAACATAAAATGCTTCTTTTGTAAACATCATTTAAGTAAACATTTGACATGAACTAGCTCTCCTAGCCAAATTTTTCATTGTAGATGCAAATATCAAGTTATAGTGCTATTGAATGATTTAGGTAGGAAAATGTAGTGTCTTTATACAAGAAATATCTTCATAATAAGGAATTATGAGAGAATAAAACTACTTCATGAATGTTTAGCCAGGTAAATTATTCTGAAACAGCATCCTCACATAGAAATGCATCTTTTAGCATTTCATTGAAAATTACAGGGCCCATTTAATTTCATAAAAGAATATTAGACGTCGTGTGTGTATTTTAGCTAGTGCAATATAATAATCTTAGAGCTACTAAATGCAAAATTTCTGCTGCATCAGCCAATCCATGTTTGCATCTACAACTTTGTCAGAAGCCAATAAAACAAAAAAGCTTATTCATCTTGCTAAAGGGCTGTTAGCTATTTATTTAAAATGGAGTTTGGAGATTGTTGTTTTTTTTCCATTTTGATATTAGGCGTGTATCACTTTCAGTCAGTGACATCAAATGTTAAGCCTCAGTAAAAGTGCCTTATAGAAGAAAAATATAATATTGACTCAGCAATAAACAATTCCAAGATGGTAGTGGATCATCATATTGCAATTAGTTGCATAGATTTTTAAAGTTGTTTAAAACTCTGGCAATATGTCTAGTTTAAAGAAGCTTCTATTTAGTAAAAAAAAAAAAAAAAAAAAAGTTACTACTCTGGGATGCTAACTATGATACTATACAGACATCCCTCATTTTATTGCTCTTTGCTTTATTGTGCTTCACAGATGTGGGGTTTTTACAAATTGAAAGCAAGACCCTCCACCCTCAAAAGATTAAAACTTGCTTTAGTGCAGCCGTGGGCAAACTACGGCCCGCGGGCTGGATCCGGCCTGTTTGAAATGAATAAAACTAAAAAAAAAAAAAAAGACCATACCCTTTTATGTAATGATGTTTACTTTGAATTTATATTAGTTCACACAAACACTCCATCCATGCTTTTGTTCCGGCCCTCCGGTCCAGTTTAAGAACCCATTGTGGCCCTCGAGTCAAAAAGTTTGCCCACCCCTGCTTTAGTGTGATACTTGCTTTACTGCAGTGATATATATTAAAACCCACAATATATCTGAGGTGTGCTTGGACCATCTCAAGTAAAAATTTTGACTGGAATATATGTTATACTAGTAAACTGGAAGGAAACAAGAAACCAAAGAGAAACTCCTAAGGTGAACCTGCTATTAATGATTCTTCCTCTAAATCCATCGTTTTCCTGCAACTCAAGTTTGGAATGTTCCTATTATCATTAGCACATGCTTCATCTTAATTCTCCTTATGTGGGCAGCCATCAGGTCATACTGGTTGTTCTTCTAAGATATTCTCTGTATCCATTTTCTCTTTTGCATTTAACAGTTGACACCTTGCCATCTTAGAATATGTGTGGGGGTGAATATTGATTTTCCAAGGCTGAAACTGCCTTTTTAATCGAATTTAAGTGTTAATAGGAAGGGTAGCTCCCTCATTAGGCTCTTAGTTTTCTATATATGTTTCAATAGAAATGGCTGTGCATAAAGGAGACCCACACGGACATGTGCATTTGTGAAGCCTGGCTGTGCCAATCATCTCACCAATGGTGAGATGCTAACTTTGCAAAATGTATTGCTTCCACCCACTCACTCTTCTACACCCTCAGCCACAAACACAATATATTGATCCTCACTGTAGAAAAAGAAATCACAGTAAACTTCTTTAAATACCTTCACTTTAGTGTCATGCCTCTTTTGCAACTTGTCCTAGGTCATGATAGTCTAGTACCATGTAGATTTTATGATCTAGTCCTATTGCACTTCAGCAAAGATGTTTCATTGTCTACTTCATCGTGGCCCCTCCTTCCGATCAGACTGTGCTTCAATTCACGACCTTACCATATCTGGTTTTTATGTACACAAGGTCATTGCCAAGGGTATTATGTGAAAAGTTTTTAAATTTTCAAACAGTTACTTAAAATCTGAAGTCAGTTCCCCTCCTCCCCCCAATTTACTTAAATAGGAAATTATTAGCAATAAATAACACCACACAATTTATTGAGGAGATATGGTTCTTATTTTTTCCCCAAAAGTTATTACAACACTGGCCATATATTTTATGTTCAGTAAATATTAACTATTAGTTAATCAATGGATGTATTATATATATCAATTATATATTTCCTGAGAGTGTCTGTTTTTAATCAATCACAAATATATTTAACAACCTCTGATTGGACTTTTCAATTTTATTGCTTGGCGTTTCTGAAAATGTTCAAACATCTTGAGAAATTGTAATTTTGCATGGCTTTCGAATGTTCCCAGGAGTAGTTTTACCAATTTTTCCATTACTTAAAAGTACTCTGAACCAGTGTATGAATTAGAATATTAGCTGGGATCCTCTTCTGTGGCTGTCTCATGATTTTTTAAAATTAGGGTAATGACGGGCAATGACAGCTCTAGATATTGTCTTGGGCTAAAAGTAGCTCTTAAGCCTCTCTCAGCGATTTATCTTTAATAAAAGTAATGATCCCTTGTACATCTTCAGAGACTTAAAGGATCCTCCAATGGTTTGGAGGAAGAGAAAACAGAATGACATGAAGGATCCTAGAAGACTAATATCTTTGCATTGAGCTATGGCAGACAATGATACGTCACTAAACACACACACAGTTTTCCTTAAAACACTTTTACTTAGCTCACCCGTCTTATGTTGAGTTTATCAGCACTATTCATCAGAAAAGTATTATGGACTTTGAAATCAAGTGGTGAATTTTTCAAAAAATTAAGAATATTAATAATGTCCCTCCTTGTCATTTTATTATAACATATATATTTTAAAAAATAATAATATGTGTCTTAGAAAGGAATTTGTGAAGGATTTTCATGAATGATATGAAGCCCAGACAAGACAGTGAGTTGTTAAAAAAATTATGTTTTTTTTAATATATTTTATTGATTTTTTAGAGAGGAAGGGAGAGGGATAGAGAGTTAGAAACATTGATGGGAGAGAAACATCGATCAGCTGCCTCCTGCACACCCCCCACTGGGGATGTGCCTGCAACCAAGGTACATGTCCTTGACCGGAATCGAACCTGGGACCCTTCAGTCCCCAGGCTGGCACTCTATCCACTGAGCCAAACTGGTTAGGCAAAAAAAGTAATTGTGTTTTTAATGAGAATTATAAACTGCCCAAGGCAGACACAATGAAATTGGTCAGCAGCAGTTGCTCCCCCCTTCTAGGTCTGAAGAGCGCTCAGGTTAAAATGGATGGCTCTCTGAGAGGTTGATTTAATCAGTTCTGTGGTGGGGGTTCATTGGAAGAAAGAAGAAACGCTTTGTCACCCCCACTTCTTTCATTTCATATTTAAATACATAATGATATGTATCTGTGAGCCAAAGAAACATAGTGGGGTTATTGATTCTGACAAATATGATCCCAAGGTATCCTCAGTGGAGTCAATGCCAAATTAAACAGTTTGTAGAACAAGGTAGGTCATAGCCATTCTGCACTTGAACTTCATGATTCCACTTGTATGCCCCCCAAGGGTATGATTCAGGCCTTAATGTTTCTAAGCTTTGTAAAAACTATATACCCTTTATTGTATTGTTACCTCTATTACATAGGTGAGGAAACTGAGGCATCAGAGTTATTGACTTATGCAAAAATCTCACAGCTAATGAATAGCAGAGGTGGGACCTAAATACACGCTGTGGTTCCAGAGTCTATACCTCTTGTTACCATTGCTATGCTAATGGCCTAAGGAATGACATTGAATACATTCCAATTTAGTAATTTCATAATTAATTTTTATGGTTAAAGAAATTAAAGTGGCTGGTAAAGTCACCTGGAGCTCCCTGGTTATGCTTAGAGGAGAGGAAAAAAAGAATCCCAGAGTAGATGTGCCTAATAGCAATACCCAGTATTTATGAAATACTCACTACATAACAACTAATATACTAACTCATCTATTCCTTACCACAAACTTTGGAGATAGATGCTGTTCTCACTTCTAATAAATAAATTACAAAATTGATTCTTTGAGAGTTTAACTTGTCCAATGTCATATAGCTCATACTCCTGAGCTTAAATGACAACACAAAGCATTTCAGTGTTTGTGAATTGTCAATAGTGAAACCTTTGAATACTCATTTGTCCTACCATTACTACATAGTTTTAGCTAAAATGTATTCCTTAAAGACGTGAAAAATAAGTCTTCAAATACCAAGGTTAAACATTACTGTAAGTTTTCCCAGTGGTCAACTGAAGGGAGGGAGAACTTTTTTATTCACATGTTACTCTAATTTGCTTTTGAGTACCCCTACCCGCTGAGAAATAATATAATAAACATCACAGAAGGAAGATAGCTAACTCTGCAACTGATCTATCTGGTGCAGACAACCAAAAAACAACAACAAATAAACAAACAACCTAGCATTTGATTGTTATTTTTAGTGATAGCTTCTCTAAATGGAGTGAAACTAAATTCACATTTATTTATTTATTTATTTAATTGTTTATTTATTTATTTATAAACTAGAGGTTTGGTGCACAGATTCATGCACCGGTGGGGTCGCTCGGCCTGGCCTGTAGGGATCAGGCTGAAACTGGTTCTCCTTGCTAGAGGGCGGTTCTTGGGTGTTGCACCCCATTGGAATGAGACTAAATTCACTCTTATGTATGTATGTATGTATGTATGTATGTATTTATTTATTTATTTACTTATTCATTTATTTATAAGCTAGAGGTTTGGTGCACAGATTCATGCACTGGTGGGGTTGCTCGGCCTGGCCTGCAGGGATCAGGCTGAAACCGGCTCTCCTTGCTAGAGGGCGGTTCTTGGGTGTTGCACCCCGGAATTGGGCTCCCTCCTTTCTGGTTCTGTGTGCATCACCCGACAACCACAGCTGCCAAGTCACTGCAGCTCCGCAGCTCCTGCATTGGATATCTACCCTCTGGTGGTCAGTGTGCATCATAGCTATTGGTCAGAATGTCTGCCCCCTGGTGGTCATTGCACATCACAGCTATAGGTCGGATGGTCAAATGGTCGAACTGTTACTTAGGCTTTTATATATATTGATATATTTTTATTGATTTCCGAGAGGAATGGAAAGAGAGAGAGAGAGAGAGAGAGAGAGAGATAGAGAGAGAAACATCAATGATGAGAGAGAATCATCTGTCTGCAGGCCAACGCCTACCCCCTCCTGGGGACCATGCTTGCAATCCTGGCATGTGCTCTTGACCGGAATGGAACCTGGGACCCTTCTACCTCCTCTTGGGGACCATGCCTGCAATCCTGGCATGTGCTCTTGACTGGAATGGAACCTGGGACCCTTCTGTCTGCAGGCCAACACTGTATCCACTGAGCCAAACCAGCTAGGGCTAAATTCACTCATATTTATTAGCCACTCTCATTTTTCTATATATATTAAGAAAAGATTTTTAAAACTATAGTCTTTAAATTGAACCAGTACTGTGTCAAAGTCTCCAACTTCACGTGGCTCCTTCAGGGAACATGATTGCAGAGTTCTCAATTTAACACATTCCCTTTCAGAAAACGACATCTCTTTCGGCATTCTGTGTGTCAAAACGGCAATAGACATTTTAGCAGGAGACTATGTAACTCCAAATAACTGGCAATCTTATTATTTTCTTACAGACAATATTTTAGCACTCATAATGTGGAATTCCGAGTCTATTTTCCAAATTAATGGCATCTTAAAGATAAACGTGCACTTCTGAGTAGTGATAACAATATTTAATTGGAGTACTTTCCATCCACCCAGTGGAAGGAAAACTTTGCTATTCTCCCTTTTCCTCTTGGGGAAGGACAGAGTGCACTGTGTAATCTGTGTATTTGTGTGCGTTGGCACATGAGTATGCACACATGCTAATGGATGTACCTGCATGGGCCAATCCCATGAAATAGAATCTCTGCAAAAGCCTAAAGCAGTTCATGTGAGTCTGTTCCGTGGCTGTAACTCACATGAACTGTATTAACTGAGTATGGGCTATCTCCTACCTCTGGAATTTTACATAACTCTTAGATTTAAGGCACAGTACATTTTCCGATTCTACTGATAATTATTGTGTCCTGTGTATATGTCATATCTTCTCAAGCAAATTCAAAACAATCACTTTGCCTTGTATTTAATGAGAACTCAATGCAACATTTTTAATTAAAAAATAAATGATACCTTTATCTTTGCTGTAAGTTTGAAATTTTCATAATGAATGATTTGGGGACGGGGGGAATGAAAGCAAGAGAAACTTAAATCTCTATAACCAGTATTCAAGGATACAAACACTGCACTAAATTTAAATAAGTAAATATTTAATATACACAGCCATGTACATATGTATTTTAATATTGCAGCTCAAAAAATGCATAGTGATATCTTTTTTTTAATGGGTATTAGAATTTGCTAGTGACAAATAATAGCCAACTTATATCTACTTTGGCCTTCACAAAAAAGTAGAAATCCTCAAAATTTCTAAATCTTTATTTTTACACAAAATATCCCATATATTGGAATGGGGCCTCCTATAGCATAAATATGTATTTTCACAAACTCTGAGAATCACATGCATTTTTCCCCAACAAAAACTCATTTTCTTTTTTAAATCTTAAGGGTGATGTTCTTTGCCCAGTATGTGAAAAACCTATTATACTGAAGGAATGTGCCAGGGCGTATTTCTGCAATGCTGGTGATTATAAGTCCCTTTGGAATTTACAGAGCCTTACTGGACATTAAAATGAGATAAAATCTGCATCAGAAAAGACACCAGACCCTGGGAAGGGTGATGTGGAGGATGAGATAGCTCATTTCTCCAGGGAGTTACACACTAAGTTCCCCAAATAAACCAGAATGGGAGTAGTGGGTCTTGCCGACTCACTAAAAAAATTATGGAAAATATGTTGTTTCCCTCAACTATTCTTTTTTTTTTAATCATCTTTATTGTTGAAAGTATTACATATGTCCCCATTCTGTCCCTCAATGACCCCTTCTAGCACCACCGTCCCCCACCCCCTGCCCCAGGCCTTCACCACCCTATTGTCTGTGTCCATGAGTTATGCACCAGGAGTGGGTATTGTGGTAGTGAAGGGAGTGGTCCCTGGAGCCCACTGGATGAAAACCCTGGTTTTACACCCACTGTCTATGTGACCTCAAAAAAGGGATTGGGTCACTATCCGTAAAATAAGAATAAAAGCAGTATCAGTCCTAGCTGGTTGGCTCAGTGGCTAGAGCGTTGGCCTGTAAACTGAAAGGTCCCCGGGTTCAAATGTGGTCAAGGGCACATGTCTGGGTTGTGGGTTCAATCCCCAGTATGGGTGTGGGGGAGGCAGCCGATCAATGATTCTCTCACATCATTGATGTTTCTATCTCTCTCTCTCTCTCCCTTCCTCTCTGAAATCAATAAAAAAATATATTAAAAGAAAAACCAACAGAATCAGTTTTATGGTAGTATTCTGAGAATTAAAGAGGATCATCCAAGTGAAGCTTTTAGAAACATCTGAAGCACACAATAAATGTTAGCTAATAGTACTAGCTCCTGGTACATATCACTAATACACATTAGGTATGCCTCTAAGCACTTTATATTAACTCCTTTAAACTCCATGACAATCCAATTTATTGTTATATCTATTTTGCAGGTGAAGAAATTGAGTCATGAAGAAACTAATTAATTTGTCCATGGTTATATAGCTCATACATGGCAAAGTCAAATCAGCCCCAGGCAATTTGGTTCTAGGAACCAATTGTATCCACTGCAACTTTCTTATATTATTACTAGAGGTTTGGTGCACAAATTTGTGCACAGGTGGGGTCCTGCTGGCCTGCACCGACAGGGGCCTATCGGGCCGGGCCAGCAGGGGTGGGAGCGATCAGGGCCCAGATCAGGCTCCTTGACTGCCACAGTGCGTGTCATAACCACTGGTCATTCTGGTCGTTCTGATCATTCTGCCATTCTGGTCGCTGGGCTTTTATATATAGAGATTACCATTATGTCTGCTTAAAAACATCACTGTCTAACATGCCTGTTATGATTGACACATATGTAGAAGAAATCACAGTATGAGAATTCTTAGAAAAATGTATATCTTATGTGGATTACACAAAGGCATAGTTCTTGGTCGTACCTGGAGAACTGCTAATTTTTTTCTCCCCTGTCTCTGGAGAAAATAAATACTAGCTAATATTGTTTGTAGAATGTTAATATCAAATATATTTTCTGAAAAGAACAGAAAGGCACATTCATATCCATCCTCTGAACCCTCATGTTGGATAAAATAAATAACCAGTGTCAGTTTTATGTTAACGATGAAAGAAAACACAGTTTATAAATGATGAGAGATAGTTATGGGTTATTTACAAAATAGGACTAGGGCCAATATTCAACACAGCCAAAGATAATTAAACTCATTCCTAATGTAGTGTTTTAATTACTATATTAAATAGATCTGCTTTGCAGAAAATACAATAATGAATGTGTCCATAAAGAAAAAAACAACAACATTCTGGGTTTTACTTCAGATGAAATTGTGCTGAAATGATAAATTTCACCTCCAGGTGCAGGAGTGAAAGTTATGTATTTTCTTGTTCAACAGCTAGCCCAGACAATAAAATATGATAGAATATGTAATCCACTGGTTTATAAAGAAAAGAATTCAAGAGAGAAAATGTGAAAATGGAATATATTTTAGGATCTGACCATGAATCCAAAGAGAAATCTATGGCACTGTAATGAATGCTTAGAAGAACCATAATGTGAGTATACAATGAAAAAAATGCAAATTATTACCTGTTTTCTAATGATGAAGATCATCTTGTGCATATCAAATGAAAAGGCTGCTATGAAAAAGATATAGAATATATATAAATTTAACAGATAAACAAGCCCCTGAAACATTATGCACATTTTAAAAAAATATCCAAATCAATTGCTTTCAAATATGTTGAAATGGAATTATCTTTGATGTTTCTAAGTGGAAATGTCCGCCCCAGGATAGAAGTTTCCCCTATACTTTCATTTTTCCTTGCCTAGTAGCTCCTTTCTCTTTCATAAAATCACGTTATAATTTCTTTTAAACTATACAAAGAAGGTTTTCTCCTCTTATGCCTCCCCCGATTTTGTGTCCATTCATTTCTGAAATCTTAAGAGAATTCGACTTCCAAAGTCCTCACTCCCTTGTGGGCCTCTTGATGTCTGCATGGTTCTCATCACTGAAAAGAAACCCAAACTCCTGTCTAGGCCGCCTGGGAAATGCCAGATTCAAAGCCGTACCTTTCTAGACCTTTCTGCATTATCTGTTATTATTGACTGCTAACATTTTAAATCTCTCCTCACCCCAATCCACTTTTTCTGTTACTTATATTCTTCCCTCACTGCCTACGTCCTCTGTCTCTTTTGCTACGTTCTCTTTTCCCTGTGTTTCTTACAAAGCTGTGTAATCCCAGAAGACTGACCTGAGTTCTCCTCACTTACATCCTTTCTTTTGGTGAGTTCACTGACATTTCTGGCTGGAGTTGCCTCAGTTATTCCAAAACTCACACATCGGTCACCCCCATCTTGACACCTCCTCAAGCTCCTAATCCATGGGCTCCAATCTTTCTGCACTCACTCTAAAGAATGTGCTGCCAATACTGTAACCTCATCTTCCAGAAGATCCATTTGGTTAGTTCAATATTAGCAATAGTCATTCAGCCAATATTCAAATTCAAAACGTTTGTGATATTGTTTTATTCTCTATTTGTCTACTGCCTTACCAAATGTTCTATAGCAGGTAGTACAACTATAAAAAAATAATAGCCTATCAGCCTGAGTATCTGTGTGACTCTGACCAGAACCCCTGATGATAATCAATATATGTATATAATAAAATTTATAATATAAATAAAATTTCATATATTTATATAAATATAAGCCATACATATATTTTATAATAGCTAGTTTATGTAATATTAAATATTATATGCATACATAATAATCACATGTAAGTATGATAAATATAAATATTAGTTATATTTCAGCCATGAGTATTCCAGATTATTACTCTAGTATGACTTTTTTTTATTATCACTAGATGTACCTTTCCTAACCTCATATTTCTTTCTAGATACCACTCTCCTTTCCCTTTTCTGTAACCTTTAATAGCAAGTCTGTGTGCAGGGGAAGTTCACTTTCTCAACTTGCATTCTATACTTACACTGAGTACCTGAAAATAGCAGATTCAAGTCTTTTTTTTCACTCAACAGAATCTATGATTTTCAAGTGACTTCTCTTGTCAAACTCAATAGTCAGGTCTCAGGGCTTAGTAAACTCAAACACTTGGTAGCATTTGAAAAATTCACCACCTCCTCTTCCTTTACTTGCTCTTTTCCTTCACACACACAGTCTCCTATCTTTCTGTCTCTGCTGGGGTCTTTCCTCCTCTTCTCAATCATGTTAGAGTGACATGGAGCCTTTGTCCTTTTTCAGCTATGTTTCCTCTCTAAATGGTCTCAGTTATGCCCTAACTGGTTTGGCTCAGTGGATAGAGCATCAGCCTGTGGACTGAAGGGTCTTGGGTCCGATTACAATCAAGGGCACATGCCCGGGTTGCAGACTCGATCCCCAGTAGGGGGTGTGCAGGAGGCAGCCAATCAGTGTTTCTTTCTCATCATTGACGTTTCTATCTCCCTCTCCCCCTCCCTTCCTCTCTGAAAAAACAATAAATGGTCTCAGGTACATTTATTTTAAAATAACTACCGTGTACCTGCCTATTATAGGTACTAGGTATACAGCAGTGAGTGAGAGAAAAAAAAGTCCCTATCCTTATAAGGTTGCCATTTTAATGGGGAGACAGATTGGATAAATGAGATAAAGAGCAAATAAAGGAAAGTATAGACTCAGGTAGTGTGAAGTGCATTCCTAAAATTGGATTTCTACATTTGACTGGACATTCTAATTACCAAAATGAGATTCTCCTTGGCATGAAAATTCAGTGGAGGACTGAATTATTTAATGGTGACTGAAAAAATACTGGATATTTCTGAAAATTTAATCAGAATCAGGGAAAGGAACAGAGCAGGAACAAAAGGTTTCAGGAAAAACAAAAAAAAGGGAGTTTTCCCTTGCTTGATCCTCTTAATTTCAGTGCTTTCAATAAATTATTATAAATACTAGAGGCCCAGTGCACAACAA
>NW_005367952.1:260039-266425 GCF_000412655.1 Myotis brandtii
TTTAGCTCTGAGGCTCGCCTGCTGAAAGCAGGGTTCTGGCCTTTGTTTACCTTCTATATTTGATACAACGTTGCGATCCTGCTGGCTGAAGCCCGGCTGACTGAAAGGAGGTTTCTGGGGTTTTGTTTAGCTTCTATATTTGTTACAATGTTTCTTAGAGAGCAGCTGAGAGGCCAGCAAGGCAGGTGGGGAACCTGGCTTCCTCTGTCACTGGAGCAAGCAAGCCTCCCTGTTCGCTTCAAGCTGCCTGGCTGCCGGCCGCCATCTTGGCTGGCAGTTAATTTGCATATCGCCCTGATTAGCCAATGGGAAGGGTAGCGGATGTACGGCTAATTACCATGTTTCTCTTTTATTAGATAGGATTGTTGTAATAATATTTTTATTGTCTTTGTGGTTATGCCATCTTGTTGCTTTTGGTGTGGTGTTCTGTTACTTATCAAATAATTCTCTAAAATGGTCAATCAAATAAAGTCACTCATCTATTCTACTTGATTCCCATTGTGCTTTGAATAAAATCCAGTTTCTATGACAAATTGTAGAGGGAAAGGGGTGAGGGGGAAGAGATTAACCAAAGGACTTATATGCATATATGCATAACCCATGGACAGACAATAGTGCAGTGAAGGCCTAGGAAGGGGGCAGTAGCAGGGTGTTGGGGGTCAATGGGGGAAAAAGGGGACATCTGTAATACTTTCAACAATAAAGATAAATTAAAAAATAAATCCAGTTTTCTACCAGAGCCTACCCAACTCTATGTGACCTGGACCCTTGATTGACTCATCAGACTATAGTCTATCATTCTTTTCCTTGCTCATTGTGATGTAGACAAACCAACCTTTCCCCCCATTGTTGAGACAGTCCCATTGCACTCGAATCAAACATGCCTCTGGGTCTTTGGATTTGAGATTCTTCCTGGAGTTCTCTTTCTACAGACCTATGGATGTTTTTTGTGTGTTTTTAATTCAGATGTCTATTCAATTGTCCACTCCTCAGGCAGGCTCTTTATACACCATCTCACCACCCGACCTTATTTAATGGTATTTCTACTCTAATACATATTCTTAGGGGCCTTTATAAATATAAGGTATGGTCACTTTTATATCGATGAAAGCATTCAAGAGTAAGAATGAAGAAAAGCATGAATTTGAGGCATCTGATGCAAACAGTAGCGGTATTTCCATTAAGGAAAGACAAATCTTAATTATACACTATCAAATATTGCTTGGGACTTTCTCTTGGCTTTGCCATCAGCAAGATGGAGAACATTAGGAGCTGTTTGGAGAGAAAGGGTCACATTCTTCACTGCCTGACCTCTGGCAGGGGCAGCAGGTCTGATTTTCCCAATATATTTACACAGAAATCTCATTTATCCTAAGCGGAGGCCTAGAAAACATCCTTTCTTTCTACCTGCTGAAGTTTCATTGGGTTCTGCATTGGCCTGTTATCATAGTCCTGGAAGGTAAGGAGAAGTGGCGTCCCCAGTACATTAAAGCTCATATTTTTCTTATTCTGCTCATGATGTCCCATCATATTTGTCGCTAGGAAAGAGGTTGTGATGGCAAAGCAAATGAAGGATCGTCAGCATTGTAAACAAACCTCATCCAAGAACAAATGAAGTGCTGACTGGGATGACACCCTGATGCTTCTAGCATTTTGTATAATAATGAAGAAAGCAAGTGAAGGAAATACAATTGTCCATAAACTGGATTCATAAATGATTCCTAACAGATTGGCTTTTGAAAAGAATGTTTTCAAGGACTTTATTTAAGTTTTGAGGCAAGATTTAATCCTTTATTTTTTCTTAAAGGAATACATGATCATATTTAAGGACAAAGTGGAAAAATTCTTTTAGAAAAGTTTAAATTCATATTTCACAGCTGCAGTCTGAGAGCTAAAAACTTAACTTCTCATGACAGCCCTTTCCAGCAAAATTTATGTGGGATATCTACATTATTATTTTACAGAACTACTTCCTGAGCTCCCTAGTTTAATCTCATGAGAAAATTAAATAAATAAAGGGATTGGACAGATCTCATTATTTGCATTGACTTTAATTTCCTTAGTTATAGAATTAGTGGCACGGACAGGTAGATCTCTAAGTTTCTTTCAGAATCTATAATCTATATTTCTACAATTTATATTTTTCTTCTTTGCCTTTGGGGATTTTCTACTGTATGTGTAATTTGGTTCCAATTTCAAATGTAGTAATTTCAGTCTGTAAATTGTTGAGCTTTACTGATCTCAAGTGGCAGTTTCTCACTTTTCAATATTTATTCATTTAACAACTAAGAACTTCTATCTGCTGTGTCCTGAGCATACTAATAAGAGCTTCAGCTACAATGGTGAGAAAGACAGCCCTGTCTGTGGAAAGATGATATTTTTCTGAAGGTTACAGGCAAAAAAAAAAAAAAAGACTCAATTCCTAGGATAACAAACATGCCAAAAATAATCATTAGTTTAAGGTACTCTGGCAAGACATTTCCATTTTTTAAAGCTTCCTGGAGGACAGGAACCATCAGCAGATGTAGTAATGACGAAGAGTCAGATGGGGTGGGGCATTGAGGAACAATATAGTGCCCACACTTAACAGGCTGTGTAACTTTGGAAAAGTTGGTTGATCTCTGTGTCCCAAAATTATAAAACAAAACAAACCAATAGCGCTAGCTGGTTTGTCTCAGTGGATAGAGCGTCAGCCTGTGGACTGAGGGGTCCCGGGTTTGATTCAGGTCAAGGGCACATGCCCGGGCTGTGGGCTCAATAACCATTAGGGGGTGTGCAGGAGGCAGCTGATCAATGATTATTTCTCATCATTGATGTTTCTCTCTCTCTCTCCCTCTCCCTTCTTCTCTGAAATCAATAAAAATATATTTTAAAAAAGCAACAAACAACAACAACAAAAATACAAACAAAAAACCAAACCAATAAAACAAAAACTATGAGGGTGGTTATGAGGATTAAACAAAAATGTTAATAAGGAAATTAAAATAAAACCTGTTACATATTAAACATTTAAAATATCACCTTTACTATTGATAGTATTATTCTTATAAGAGAAAAAATGCATGAGCAAAGGCTCAGAATCAAAGGATGAAATGTAATTTTATCTGACTGTATGATATTGGTTATAGTCTATGGGGTAAGTAGGTATCAGCCCATGAAGGGCCTTATATTATCCTGAAGGATTTATAACTTTATCCAGGTTGCATTAGAAAACCAATGAAGGGCTTTAAATAAGAATATGACATCTGCCGAGCTGGTGTGGCTCAGTGGTTGAGCATTGACCTATGAACTAGGAGGTTACAGTTCGATTCCAGGTCAGGGCCCATGCCTGGGTTGCAGTCTCAATCTCCATTGTGGGGCATGCAGCAGGCAGTTGATCAATGATTCTCTCCCATCATTGATGTTTCTATCTCTCTCCCTTCTCTCTAAAGTCCATAAAAATGTATTTTTTAAAAGAATGTGACCTCATTAGTTCTGTCTTATAGAAAGATCCCTGTGGTCATTGTATGCAATAGCAATTAGGAGCTGCATCAAATGAGCCAGAAGGAAAGAGACCAATAAGATGGCTATTGTAGTTATCCAAGTGAGAGACAATGATGACTCAGTTAGTTCATGTGCCTGGAGTGCTTTGAGAGATATTAAAGATGAGGAAGCAATAGCAGGTTTGCCACTGATTGGATATGGAGGATGATAGTGAGGAACAAATCAAGGGTGGCACCCAGGATTCTGATTTAAGGAAGCAAATGAGTGGAAGTATTAATCACTAAGAAGGAGAAGTCTGGGAGAGAAGGAGATAATGGGAGTTAGTTTGGGGCATATTAATTTTGAAGTTTCACAACAACCAAGTGGTGACTGTTGTGAAATAGGCCTAATGATGTCACATCTAGTTGGCTCTCTGGTGTTCTGGAACCAATCCACATCAGTTTGCAAAAGCCAATTGTTAATGTTCAGGAAGCAGGCTAGTTGTTAAACTATAGGTATCTGAAATGTGTGATACAGGGGTTACTTATTCCACAGGAACCAGCAAAATAATCCCTATCAGTTTGCAAAAGCCAATTGTTAATGTTTAGGAAGAAAGCTAGTTGTTAAACTATAGGTATCTTGAAATGTGCAATATAGGGGTTACTTATTCCACAGGAACCAGCAAAATAATCCAATATTCCTTTCCCTCCATGGGGAGCAATTCAATGAGCTCACCACTGCATTTATTGATTTCAAGGGATAGCTATGGCCTGGGGAGTAGAACTTAGTGATTACCAATGTTACATAATTAAAGTCACGCAAGTGAACACAGTAATTCCAGAAAACCATGCCAAATCATAAGGATAGCCAAGGAAGATGTTCTAAATACCATCCCAACAGCAGGGGATCCTGTGAGGGAATCGGAAGAAGAAAGGGTAAAAGACATGAGAAACTGTTGGGAACTCTGGGGACACAAAGGCCAGGAAAGAGAGCATTCAGAATTGAAGGAATAGAAGAGCAATTAAAATATGCCTCTTAAATGGAAAGAACTTAGTTTGTGTTTTCAATTAAGACATGGAATAAATAGCAACAAAAACACAAATAGAAAAGGAAACTAGATCAGCAAACAGAAATAGGTTCCTCACGCATAGTTAATATCAGCAGAGGGTTTTTTTTCTCTCCCTAAAATAACATCGAAAAGGTATTCACATTCATTTGATAATGCGTATAATGGTGTTGGTGCTTTAAAATCTTTCATTAGTCAGATTAATGTGCTATTAGGGTGAAAGTCAAGGACAAGCTGTTTGCTGATCTGGCAGGTATCACTCAGAAAGGAGGTATCTCTTACATTGCACATGGGTGTATCAGATAAACATAGTTTCTACAGCTTTATAATATAAAAGACCTTTTCCCCTATTCAGACCTCATAAAAAGAGACTAAAAGCATACCTAGTTATTCGTTAGACAGCCGGAGTTGAGCACCAAATTTAAGAGTCTGCTTGTCCCAGAATAATTTTGTTTTATTTAAGAATGTTCTTGATTACAAATACCAGATGCGTTTACATTCATTTGAAAACAGGGGTGTTTTTCCTCAAACGGCAAACAATCTGAAGGCAGATGTGTGCTGATATTGATTCTGGGACTCTAGGTTTCCTTTTCCCTCATGGTCACAAAAGGGCGGCTGTATTGTGTCTGAAACTCCAGGCAAAAACAAAGAGGCAGGGTAGGTGCACCTGGGAACATTTCTGATTATGGTTTTTTGGACATAACTGTGTCACGTAGCCACTCCTAGATGCAAGATCAGCTTTCTAGGCTTTATATTACACATATTTGAACAACAGGAGAATTGTTTGGGGGCATTGTATGAGCCAACATACAGTTTCTGCTTCAACGTTCTTTCTTCAAAAGCAGGAATGGCACAAGCTGGAGATGGTGATGGTGAATAGAGAAATAAATAAAAAGATAGCAAGGAGTTCATGGCACCAGACATAACTGAGAGCTTTCAGCTAAATCAGAAGGCTCGTCTCCAGAGATACACAGTTGGCATGTGGAATGTGCTCTGTACAACTGGGTCAGGGAAGCGTTGGTGAGGGCGTGAGGGATACCTTTGGCATGCATGGTAGTGAATAATCCCTTTGAAAACCCTAGTACTGTGATTGGGTTGTGCAGTGCTACTAAGCACCATTTCAAATGGAAGCAACAGGAATTTACCAATATTCTGGGGAAATGTGGGGATGTGCTATAACCAGAAACACAAGAGAATTTAAATAACAGAAAAACAAAACAAGACACTGCTTCCTGTAAAGCTTAAATCATCCAGCATCTTTCACATTGTTCCTCCCCGTCAATTGCAAACAAAGAGAAGATGCTTCAGATGACATTGTAGCTGCCACTGATAACATCTGCTACGGGCCGCAAGCACAACCATTGGTTTGGCTAAAGAAATGTGTGACCACAGGAAAATCATTCTGGCAAAATTACTGACATTGCTATGGTGTTTCAGTACTAAACCTGGGAATCAAGTTATCTTACTATACAGATGGCTGCAGCAGGGTTATGCCACAGTGGGCTCTTGGAATTGAATTATTTAACCAACTACTTTCGTTTCTAAAATGATTCTGACTTACTCATGATGATTGACTAGAACTTAACGAGAGTATTATCACATTACACTTAGGATGGCAGAGCCTCTAACTATTTCTCAAGTAATTTAGGGTTCAGATGTAATTGCAGCACTTGTGTTTCTCCTAGGGATTTTGCATGGTAATGGCCTCACTATTTTGTGACATGTACAACTTAGACAACCCTGCTCTTCCTGAACCTGGGCATAGCAATTTATCTACCTTGTCAAATTAGAGCTATTTATTTACCAATGCTTAATCTTCTATTCATTTACTTCATCAGATGGACTTAACGCAATAGAG
>NW_005367952.1:266463-272557 GCF_000412655.1 Myotis brandtii
CTCCCTGTATGTCCATATAGAATGAAATCACATTATATTAATGTATCAAGGTGACACACAATTAAAAATGAAACTCTTATTTTACTTTAACTGATACAGATGCACAATAAGCATACTTTTCCCCAGTGGTTTAGAAATTTGCTCCAAAATACAAGTTATATAACAAATATAAAGGGCATGAATGTGATAGTGAAAAATTTTGAATGTTAATGCCTTATTAATATTAACATATTTTACCCTAGCCAGTTTGGCTCAGTGGATAGAACATTGGCGTGTGGACAGAAGGGTCCCGGGTTCCATTTCGGTCAAGGGCAAGTACCTTGGTTTCAGGCTCCTCCCCGGCCTGGGCCCTGGTCAGCAGTAAGAAATTCCTAGGGGTAGAATCGGCTAACTAGCAACAGTAAAGAATTCAAAAAAGTAAAATAATGTCTAAGTAAGAAATCTTAAAACTATTGGTGTTAAATTTGTTGAGGTCATAACCCTTGTTTCCTATTTCAGTCATTGTAGAAAGCGATGATTTCCACAACTTATATATAGCTCCAAAATAAATACTTTTCTTTCCACACCAAGCTGGGGCCATTTATCAACCCTGAGAACACTGTCAAGAGCAAATAAGGAAATACAACTGTGGTGATGCTATTGATACCCCAGATGATGACTTAAGATGTAGAACATAAGTTATGATGGAAAAAAAAGAACCTGGCTATAAAGACTCCACAATTTGTGATATCTCAGACACAGATGCTTTGAGAAATACAACCATTTTTAGAAACTGTAAGACAACAGAAAAACCAAATAACAATGATAAGAAATTACAAACTTCTAAACAAAAGGTACAGACAGTATCTAGCTACATAGCAGGGGAAATTGTATTTCTGAAAAGCATCTGAAAACTTGTGATTTGCATGTCATTTTCATCTGACTTTTTAATCCTAATGACTGCTTATTAAGCACTTAGCGATGAAAAACATTTTTTGAAGTAAGAACAGTACGACGAATTATTGTGCAAATGTACATGACAGGGTGTAAAACTACAAATTTTAGTTCTTGCTGATTTTACTTCTGTAGTATTTCTTCCTGAATGTATCCTCTCTTTTTCGTTTTCAATTCTACAAACCATTAGTCTTTTGGCTTCCATATAAACTTAACTGGCTAAATGCTCCAAAAGTAAATTCTCAAGCTTAGCATGGCATCCAAGGCCATCTATTTGTTCATCCCAATCTGTCTTTTTAGTCTTATTTTTCAAAACACATTCCATCTGTCATACTTCAGTCACATCAAGGTTGTAATCTATCTGTTGAAATCTGCTCATTTTTCAAGGCCAAGATTATCTGTCACCTTTCCCATTTATGTTTTTCTGAATATCTTCTCAATATTCATATCTTCTTTAAGACCCTCAAAACTTTTTTGTTCATCTTTTGTAGATAACATTTTTATGATTATTTCCTGCCTATACTTAATCTATTATTTAGGCTACTATATTATAAATCCTGAGAGGTCAGGGATATGCCATATTGTTTACCTTATAGAATCTAGAAAACTATTAATCACAAAAATGTTCTGTTAAATTCAATGTCAATAGCCCTGGTCAATGTGGCTCAGTTGGTTGAGTGCCTTCCCATTCACTGAAAGGTGGCTGGTTCCATTGATTCCCGGTAGGGCACATGCCCAGATTGTGGGTTCAGTCCAAGTTGGGGTGCATGTAGGAGGCAACTCATCAATGTCTCTCTCTCTCTCTCTCTCTCCTGCTCTCTCTAAAAATCAATAAAACATATTTTTTAAAAATTCATTGTCAACACTTAAATTCACTTGGTGCTAAGTGTTTATTATGAAATAAAATAATGGTATTCTCCAAGGGCATTTCTAGCTGCCAAAATATAACTTGGTACCAGATAGTTAATGAAGATCTGGATAGAAAGAGTGGTTGTGGCTTCAATTGTGAAGGATGGTATATTTGTAGTTTTCTCTTTCTATTCTTGGTTCCTTCCATGGCATAAATCAGTTAATCCCGAATTGCTTAATGTAAGTAAATCTAAAAACAAAATGGCTTTTTGGATTTGTTCAAATGTGTAACCAGTAATTACAGCAAATTCTAAAATAAACAAAAAGTTACTTTATATGTAATTTACAACTCAATTAACTGGGAGGATCTACAAAACTATGCACGGTATATTTGTAGTTTTCTCTTTCTACTCTTGGTTCCTTCCATGGCATAAATCAGTTAATCCTGAATTGCTTAATGTAAGTAAATCTAAAAACAAAATGGCTTTTTGGATTTGTTCAAATGTGTAACCAGTAATTACAGCAAATTCTAAAATAAACAAAAAGTTACTTTATATGTAATTTACAACTCAATTAACTGGGAGGATCTATAAAACTATGCATGAATATGTTGAGCATTGTATTATGTGTATGAAGGGCATCTGATAGTCCCAGTGCAGAACAGTAGAAACAGTTCTTCTCCATTGGCATGTATATTCCACATGCATTCCAGAGAAGCCAACATTTAACCTTTTATGACAATAAAGGCAAACCCAGGCCCTCTAGTAATATAAGGTTTTGAAGGGATAAGCTAGGCTGAGGTGGACTTAAATATCAATGAGGGTAGAAAAATACTATGAAAGTTATAACCAAAAAAATATTCTTTTCAGAAGTCTCAGATGAATGTTTCTATGTGTTCTATTTTATCATATTCATTAATATCTGACCACAACCTGCCAACATTAAAAGGGACTCTAGAAATGATCTAGTATAAACCCATCATTTTATAATTAAGAAAACTAGTGATTCAGTGAGTTAAAGTGATTTACTCACACTGATAATCATGAATTAATATTAAACCTTAGTAGTCCGGACTCTTAGATTAGTGTGTATTATATTTTCTGCAGAAACTAAATTTTATTACTTTGCCCACAAATATCACATATGTTAGGCACATAAGAAATACTTGTTACATTAGATTTTATTTTATTGTATTGTGTTCATTTATTCTTTTCATTTAATCACTTGTTCATTTAAATATCAACTCTGTGCTTTTAACTTGTGTAAATATTTATCACTCAATCCCGAGGTCACACTGATAATCATGAATTATTATTAAACCTTAGTAGTCCGGACTCTTAGATTAGTGTGTATTTTATTTTCTGCAGTAACTAAATTTTATTACTTTGCCCACAAATATCACATACGTTAGGCACATAAGAAATACTTGTTATATTAGATTTTATTTTATTGTATTGTGTTCATTTATTCTTTTCATTTAATCACTTGTTCATTTAAATATCAACTCTGTGCTTTTAACTTGTGTAAATATTTATCACTCAATCCCGATATTCACCACCTTCTGGCATTCACAGAAGAAGAGTTAAGAATAAATGTCCATTAAAACTTTCTTTTATAATGTCATTGAAATGCACAGAGAATAAAAAGGTATTAGGGAGTCATTGATAAATTCATTTACTGAGATACAAATCAGAGAGTTGTAGATGTAACTATGAAGTCAAGAGAAATTGAGTTGTGCTATGATAGAAATAGATGTCTTCTGAATCCAGAAGATTGATAACCTGGAAGCACAATGGAAAGAAAACATAAGAATGAACGACCTCAGAACCAATAACTGACACACATACACAGTGTTGTTGTAAGACAATGTGTCAATCTAATGACAGACTGTGATAGCCTTCAAATCACTAGGGTCTTAAGTGGAAATTTAAGAAGTTCTGAATCTTTTCCCACAAGAAAAGGCATCTGGCTGAGTTCATGATCATTTTCCATTTGTAAGAGTAAAAATTATTTTATGAGATGTGAGCAGATGTTCATGCATCAAGGCCAAAATCTCTTCCACTAAGAGAAAACTTTTAGAATTCTCAGAAAATAGTCTCCTAGAATAATCAGATCAGGTTATCTTTTCATAGGCTCAATTTTTACGGCAGTAAGAGTCCTGAAGAAGCTACAACATACAACCATACACAGCATATACATATGTAATGGGTTGAATGGTGTTCCCCCAAAATGATATATCCAAATGCTAATCCCCATTACCTGTGAATGTTACTTTATATGAAAATAGGGACTTTGTAGATGAATTTGGCAAAGGATCTTGATATCATATCATCCTGGATTTTTGGTTAGCTCTAAATAGAATAATGAGTACCCTTATGAGGGGAAAAAAAAGAGAGAATTAAGACAGAGACACAAATGGGGGGAAGCCATGTGAAAGTAGAAGCAATTGCCTCTAAGCCAAGAATTGCTGGCAGTCAGCAGAGGTTAGGAAAGAGAAGGACACCATTTCTCCTTCAGAGCCTCCAGGAGGAACCAAACCTGCTAACACCTTGATTTTGGACTTCTGACCCTCACGTCTTTTGGAGAATAAATTTTTGTTGTTGTAAGTCCCCTAGTTTGCTGTAACTTATTATAGCAGCCCTGGGAAACTAATATGTCATATACTCTCATTTTTAAATAACTGATAATAGTTGTTTTTTGTTTTTTGGGGGGAGGGGAGAAAATTTAATCTTTTAAACTATTTATACATGCTAATTTCAGAGTAACACATTTTAACCTAATGTGTGTGAAAAGATTTGGTATTAAGTAGTGGTGTATATCAGCTCTTGTTCACTCTAGTATAAATATCATCTCTCCATCAGAAGTTCAGGAGATGATTAGTATCTATGTTGTTTCTTAGTCAGGGGCAGATTGACTAAATTCATGTCTATTTCATTCAAAACGCACTGGCCCTGTCTCTTTACTTGTGTTAACACTATCACTTTTGAATTGCTAAGTGTTAAATTACTTGATTTTGATTTTTAAAAAAAGCTTTTGATGGGACATAGAGAGGACTCTTTGGCTTTTTACTTAAAGACAATGTGGTTTGGCTCTGGCTGGGTAACTCAGTTGATTACAGTGTTGTCCCATATGCCAAGATCGTGGGTTCCATCCCTTATTGGGACACATATAAATATAAACTGATGAATGCATAAATAAGTGGAATAACAAATCAATGTTTATCTCTCTGAAAATAATAATGTGAGAGAACTTGCACATACATTCTCATTAACATCCCAGCTACCACTGCTGTAGGTGTTTAAACTACACAAGATTGAGACTTTCTTAGCTAACTTCTATTCAACTCACCAGAACAATGAACATTCTCCCTTCCCAATGGAGTCAGTGCCTAGAAGACTCCCTTCAAGTCAGCCTGGCGTTCACTAATTGAGTTACATGTTTACTAAGTATCCCTGGGTCTGTCTCCAAGTGTGTTGCTCTCATTATTATAATCAATACAGTACTTACTCTGATTAAATATGAATGCAGAAAGAAAAAGAGCTTTGGTTTTTATGCAAAGTAAATTAAATATTTTGACTTCATGAAGGGGAGCCACTAAAACAAAATTGCCATCAGGACACATGTGGAAGAGGTAAGTATAAAAGCTGAGAAAACAAAGTCATGAAGTCTACAAACATTTTTACTGGGATTTGTTTACAAGTGTTTTAAAATTTTATCTTCATCCTAAGAGACCCATACTTGAAATTGTAGAAGATATATTGTGGTTTTTTTGGCAAGAAAGATTATACAGATCTCCCCTAGCAGGTTCATTCAAGGAAGATGCCTTGACTCTACATCAGCAGACTGCATACTAGGTATAGATTTTTTATGTTTCAGTCTGAAAAATATTTAAGGTACATGCACTTATAATTTTTATGATTTTGGTTTCAACTGGTTCTTCTGATAACTTACCAACTATTGGTTCTGATCTGCTTAGGTACATAGCTGCAAATGCCTAACCACTGGAAGGAATTTTACTTGGATCAATGTTGAAGATTTTCTCCATTTTTTATGGGGCTTGTTTGGTATTCCAATTCATGAAGTAAAAGTTCCCAAAGAGATTATGTTCCACATAAACTTTTTTGGGGGGTTGTGATGTGACTCTAAATAATAATAATAATAATAATAATAATGTATTATTGTTATTTACAAAATTAAAACAAGTTAAAGAACTCTGAATATAAAAAAGCTTAAGTAATTACATGAAATAATTGTGATAGAATCTATTCAGTTTGTAAAAATGGTTTCAGCCAGCCTTTTAGAGGGCAGTGAA
>NW_005367952.1:272839-275026 GCF_000412655.1 Myotis brandtii
AAAGGAGGAGTGGGGTGAGTGTTCAGGGCGGATGTAACAGTCTGTGTAAGGGCCCTTTGGGGTATAGGTTGGCTGGGGATGAAATCAGGAGGTAATGATTAGAATTCTTGTACTTTTTAGATAAGGGTGATGCAAAATGAGGTCTAGGAGAAAGCTGCATCAGACTGTGTTAGCTGAAAATGCAGATCACCAAAGTCTACACATAACCCCCTAATTGAGAACACCTGGAAGTAGGCTTTGGTAACCTTCTTTGAAGAAAACACCCAGGTAGTTCTTAGGGACAAGACAAGTACAGTAGTTTCAGATTGGCTGATATAGAGGAATTTACTTTCCAAGTTTATTACTATGTCATGTTGTAGATATGACCACGCGATGTTGAGCTTTATAATCAGATTCAGTTCTGGAAACATTTAATACTTTCTTTGTTTCACTTTCTTTTTAATTTATTCTCTTTTTTCCACCAAATTCAGTTCTGGAAACATTTAATACTTTCTCTGTTTCACTTTCTTTTTAATTTATTCTCTTTTTTCCTCCAAGACAATAATAAAAAATTACATGTAGGGAATTCAGTAAAAACTCTTCTCTTACTTTTAAATATTGTCTTATTTTTCCTCATAAACTATCAAAGGACTAGGTAGGAAAACCTATTTCGTGAAACACATCAGAAGCGATGGCCCAGAGAGGGCAATAGCCTTTCTGGGAAGCACAGTTTGCCCAAAGCTGTGCAAAGGTCTTCTGACTCCAGTCCCCTCTCTTGCCCCTCTATCCCTCATGTCCCTTTATCTCATCTGGGGGTCCTTAGTATTTGTTCTCTTCCCCAAATGGCACTTTTCACATAAACTGGATCTACAGTCATAGGCAAAAATGAAAACAATAGGAAATGCTAAATGTTAAACTTTTCACAGGTGATGTTTTCAGAAATTGATGTCAAGAAAAAAAATAGCAACTTGCACATACATTCTCATTAACATTCCAGCTACCACTGCTGTAGGTGTTTAAACTGCACAAGATTGAGACTTTCTTAGCTAACTTCTATTCAACTCACCAGAACAATGAACATTCTCCCTTCCCAATGGAGTCAGTGCCTAGAAGACTCCCTTCAAGTCAGCCTGGGGTTCACTAATTGAGTTGTATGTTTACTAAGTATCCCTGGGTCTGTCTCCAAGTGTGTTGCTCTCATTATTATAATCAATACAGTACTTACTCTGATTAAATATGAATGCAGAAAGAAAAAGAGCTTTGGTTTTTATGCAAAGTAAATTAAATATTTTGACTTCATGAAGAGGAGCCACTAAAACAAAATTGCCATCAGGACACATGTGGAAGAGGTGAGTATAAAAGCTGAGAAAACAAAGTCATGAAGTCTACAAACATTTTTACTGGGATTTGTTTACAAGTGTTTTAAAATTTTATCTTCATCCTAAGAGACCCATACTTGAAATTGTAGAAGATATATTGTGGTTTTTTTGGCAAGAAAGATTATACAGATCTCCCCTAGCAGGTTCATTCAAGGAAGATGCCTTGACTCTACATCAGCAGACTGCATACTAGGTATAGATTTTTTATGTTTCAGTCTGAAAAATATTTAAGGTACATGCACTTATAATTTTTATGATTTTGGTTTCAACTGGTTCTTCTGATAACTTACCAACTATTGGTTCTGATCTGCTTAGGTACATAGCTGCAAATGCCTAACCACTGGAAGGAATTTTACTTGGATCAATGTTGAAGATTTTCTCCATTTTTTATGGGGCTTGTTTGGTATTCCAATTCATGAAGTAAAAGTTCCCAAAGAGATTATGTTCCACATAAACTTTTTTGGGGGGTTGTGATGTGACTCTAAATAATAATAATAATAATAATAATAATGTATTATTGTTATTTACAAAATTAAAACAAGTTAAAGAACTCTGAATATAAAAAAGCTTAAGTAATTACATGAAATAATTGTGATAGAATCTATTCAGTTTGTAAAAATGGTTTCAGCCAGCCTTTTAGAGGGCAGTGAAGGTGTTTTCAGACTCTGCAATCAAAGACTGTCCTGTAGTATATGTGTATGGGCTTGATCCCAGGTCACTAATTTAATTAATTTTGCCCTATTGTTCTTCTTTGGGCTGCTCCCATGGAAACTCCTAAAGAAGAGAGAATTTGTTGGCTGGTTATGTTACCACCTCCCTTCCCTTCCCT
>NW_005367952.1:275203-279387 GCF_000412655.1 Myotis brandtii
TTCCCTTCCCTTCCCTTCCCTTCCCTTCCCTTCCCTTCTTACTGCACCTACTATGTTCAAGCCATTTTCCAGGCTCTAAAAATAAAATAAGCACATTCTCTAGTCTCAGGAATCCTGTATCCCGGAGAGGAGAGAGACAGTACATAAATAATATAGGTATTAATGAACTATAATTATGGTAATTGCTATGAAAGAGAAGTTCATAGTGTTATAAAATGCATACGAATGACCTAATTAAACAGTCTGTGATTGCAGAGAGGTCTCCATTGGAGAAAGTGATATTAACGTGAAACCTGAAAGCTGACCTAAGTGAGCCAGGGGGAAAGGAGGAGTGGGGTGAGTGTTCAGGGCGGATGTAACAGTCTGTGTAAGGGCCCTTTGGGGTATAGGTTGGCTGGGGATGAAATCAGGAGGTAATGATTAGAATTCTTGTACTTTTCCGATAAGGGCGATGCAAAATGAGGTCTAGGAGAAAGCTGCATCAGACTGCATTAGCTGAAACTGCAGATCACCAAAGCCTACGCATAACCCCCTAATTGAGAACACCTGGAAGTAGGCTATGGTAACCTTCTTTGGAGAAAACACCCAGGTAGTTCTTATGGACAAGACAAGTATAGTAGTTTCAGATTGGCTGATATAGAGCAATTTACTTTCCAAGTGTATTACTATGTCAAGTTGTAGATATGACCACACAATGTCGAGCTTTATAATCAGATTCAGTTCTGGAAACATTTAATACTTTCTTTGTTTCACTTTCTTTTTAATTTATTCTCTTTTTTCCTCCAAGACAATAATAAAAAATTACATGTAGGGAATTCAGTAAAAACTCTTCTCTTACTTTTAAATATTGTCTTATTTTTCCTCATAAACTATCAAAGGACTAGGTAGGAAAACCTATTTCGTGAAACACATCAGAAGCGATGGCCCAGAGAGGGCAATAGCCTTTCTGGGAAGCACAGTTTGCCCAAAGCTGTGCAAAGGTCTTCTGACTCCAGTCCCCTCTCTTGCCCCTCTATCCCTCATGTCCCTTTATCTCATCTGGGGGTCCTTAGTATTTGTTCTCTTCCCCAAATGGCACTTTTCACATAAACTGGATCTACAGTCATAGGCAAAAATGAAAACAATAGGAAATGCTAAATGTTAATTAAACTTTTGGTGATGTTTTCAGAAATTGATGTCAAGAAAAAAAATAGCTTTTGGCGGTTACAACTGTTTGGATGTCATTTTACAAAACAATTGCCTATGAGGTCTTCCTGGATTAAAGGTTTCACATAAATTGGGGAAACCTGGATGCCTGCTCTCCCTTCTGACCTCCTCTCCCTGGCATTTTTAAAAAATACAGCTACATAGAACAGTGGGTCCCAGATCTGCCACGCTCTTTTTTGCCTGGAGAAATTATGATTATCAAAGGAGAGAAGCTTCAAATGGAGGAAGCCATAAATCATAAGGGCTATTCTGATTTATTAACAGGTGTTGCAATTACAGCATCCCCTGAGCATGGGTGAGTTTAATCAATTGTGAAATGGGACTAACCTCATCTCTAGAGATTGTTCAAACATATGAGGCTCAGCTGTATATGGGAAAAGGGAGTTGTGGAGACATTTTCCCCAGAGATCTACTAATGAATTCCTGAATCAGCAACTAGACTATAGGATGGTGTTCTGGACTGCATGCCCTCCAAATTGGTCTGTTGAAACCCTACCCGCCCCCCCATGTGATAATATAGGTATATCTTGGAGATATTGCGGCTTTGATTCCAGACAAATGAATTCCTGAATCAGCAACTAGACTATAGGATGGTGTTCTGGACTGCATGCCTTCCAAATTGGTCTGTTGAAACCCTACCCACCCCCCCGCCATGTGATAATATAGGTATATCTTGGAGATATTGCGGCTTTGATTCCAGACAACTGCATGAAAGTGAGTACATGTAAAGCAATAAAGCAAGTCACAATCTTTTTACTGGTGGAGGGTCTTGCCTTCAATGTGCAAAAGATGCAACATTTATGACCTGCAATAAAGTGAAGCCGAATAAAACAGGGTGTGCCTGTACTAGCAGGTGTGGCCACTGGGAAGTGATGAGGTGTTGGGGGTGGAGCCCTGATGAGTGTGATTAGTGCCCTTTATAGTAGAGATGCCAGAGAGCTTGCTTCTTCTCTATTTTCTCCACCAGGTGAGGGCACAATGAGAAGATGACCATCTGCATTCTGGCCTGGACAAGATGGCAGCTGGTACAGTTCTCAGGTAGGGCGGAGCTGGGGTGCAGCTAGGTTTCCTCCCACCCCATACCCTTCCCCTCCGGCACGACCAGGCCGACCCTACTGAGTTATCCTCTGCGGTGCGGGCCGGGGGCGGCTCAGGGAGCCCCCCGCCCCAGCAGACCCCTGCCCCATCATGGGCAGTCAGAGCTCCAAGGCTCCCTGGGGCTCCGTGACCATGAGGAGGCAGCAGGCCCTTGCTTCCTCCTCTAAGGCCAACGGGACAGGAGGACGGCCATGTGAAAAGCAATGGAGACTTACCCCCCCCCCCAAGAGTGAAGGGGAGTCGCCCCCTGTGAACAGAACAGAGGAGGCAGCCGGGGCACTGGTACCGCCATGGAGCCAGCACACCCTAGCCAGGGAGCTGAGGTCAAGGGCGATGTACCCCCAAGGAAACCCCTCCCCCCAAAAAGAAACTCTCTTTCAAGAAGCCTTTCCAATTGAGTGGCCTGTCCTTTGAGATAAATCGAAAGGAGGGTGGGTGGGGGGGGGTGAAGCGTCTGCCTCCTCACCCACAGAGGAAGAGCAGGAACAGGGGGAGGGGTGCCTGCAGCAGGAAGGCACTGCCCAGGGAGGGAAGGCTGTTGCTCCCCTGGGAGCCAGGAGTCCCAAGCCAAGGGGCAGAGGCCAGCGCTGTCTCCAAGGAGGGAGACACAGAAGAAGAGGCAGGGCCCCAGGCTGTAGAGCTGTCCACTCCATGGGGGCCAGGAGTGGCCCTACGCCTGCCAGCCAGCAGAATGAGTAGCTGCAAAAACTGTGCTGTCCTTGTGAGGTCACTGCCACCTACTATGTTCAAGCCATTTTCCAGGCTCTAAAAATAAAATAAGCACATTCTCTAGTCTCAGGAATCCTGTATCCCGGAGAGGAGAGAGACAGTACATAAATAATATAGGTATTAATGAACTATAATTATGGTAATTGCTATGAAAGAGAAGTTCATAGTGTTATAAAATGCATACGAATGACCTAATTAAACAGTCTGTGATTGCAGAGAGGTCTCCATTGGAGAAAGTGACATTAACGTGAAACCTGAAAGCTGACCTAAGTGAGCCAGGGGGAAAGGAGGAGTGGGGTGAGTGTTCAGGGCGGATGTAACAGTCTGTGTAAGGGCCCTTTGGGGTATAGGTTGGCTGGGGATGAAATCAGGAGGTAATGATTAGAATTCTTGTACTTTTCCGATAAGGGCGATGCAAAATGAGGTCTAGGAGAAAGCTGCATCAGACTGCATTAGCTGAAACTGCAGATCACCAAAGCCTACGCATAACCCCCTAATTGAGAACACCTGGAAGTAGGCTATGGTAACCTTCTTTGGAGAAAACACCCAGGTAGTTCTTATGGACAAGACAAGTATAGTAGTTTCAGATTGGCTGATATAGAGCAATTTACTTTCCAAGTGTATTACTATGTCAAGTTGTAGATATGACCACACAATGTCGAGCTTTATAATCAGATTCAGTTCTGGAAACATTTAATACTTTCTCTGTTTCACTTTCTTTTTAATTTATTCTCTTTTTTCCTCCAAGACAATAATAAAAAATTACATGTAGGGAATGCAGTAAAAACTCTTCTCTTACTTTTAAATATTGTCTTATTTTTCCTCATAAACTATCAAAGGACTAGGTAGGAAAACCTATTTCGTGAAACACATCAGAAGCGATGGCCCAGAGAGGGCAATAGCCTTTCTGGGAAGCACAGTTTGCCCAAAGCTGTGCAAAGGTCTTCTGACTCCAGTCCCCTCTCTTGCCCCTCTATCCCTCATGTCCCTTTATCTCATCTGGGGGTCCTTAGTATTTGTTCTCTTCCCCAAATGGCACTTTTCACATAAACTGGATCTACAGTCATAGGCAAAAATAAAAACAATAGGAAATGCTAAATGTTAAACTTTTCACAGGTGATGTTTTCAGAAATTGATGTCAAGAAAAAAAA
>NW_005367952.1:280507-285698 GCF_000412655.1 Myotis brandtii
GGAGCCAGGAGTCCCAAGCCAAGGGGCAGAGGCCAGCGCTGTCTCCAAGGAGGGAGACACAGAAGAAGAGGCAGGGCCCCAGGCTGTAGAGCTGTCCACTCCATGGGGGCCAGGAGTGGCCCTACGCCTGCCAGCCAGCAGAATGAGTAGCTGCAAAAACTGTGCCTGTCCTTGTAGGTCACTGCCTGGACCTGGTGCCCTGGCTGCCTTCCTGTGCCCAGAAAGGAAGGGGCTGCTACCCCTCCCAGCCACCTTCCCTTCCCTCCTCTCCCTCCTGTGGATTCTCCCTTAAGATTTACCACCTGGTCTGCCTCTTCGGGCCAGTTGAAGATGGCCCCTTGCTGTTCCCCAAGTTAGGTTAGTGATGGGACATGCTCCTGACCCTTCCCCTGCCCCCACCCCACCAGAAGGCAATTGCTAGTTTTCTCCCCCCAGTTCTTTTCCAAGGAGGTTTTGTTCCCTCCCCAAATCCCTGAGCCTGTTGTGTGTGCCTATACTCCCAACCCTGAGCGTCCAGCCTGCCCTCTGTTTTTAGTCTCTTGTGCTGTGCCTGGTGGCACCCGGGCTAGGGGAGGACCCTGCCCCTGCCTAGGTTTTTATAAATGTTTTACTCAAGTTCAAACCTCCAGCTTGTGAAACAAAGGTGTCTCTTTTTTGACTTAGTAAGCATTAGGCGTTGGGGTGCGGGGGCAGGGGGAGGTCTGCAATGTGAAACAACTTCCTTTCTCCCCCCCCCCCACCCCCAACCATTGTTGTAAATAAGTTTTTAATGGCCAAATCCCAGATGTGTACTTTTTTTTTGGGGTCTAACTTTTAAAACCATTCTCTTCCACCAGGTTTTCCCTTAAGATTTGGAAAAGGAATAAATGTTGCCCCCCCCCCCAAAAAAAGAGGGAAGATGATGACTGTCTGTAAACCAGGAAGAAGGCCTACACCAAACACTGCATCTGCCAGCGCCTAGATCTTAGACGTCTCAGCCTCCAGAACATGAGAAATACAGGATGTGAAGCCATCCAGTCAATGCTAATTTGTTATAGCAGCCTGAGCTAGGAGAAATGGGACTGACCAAGACAGACGGAGCTAAGCCAGATGGAACACTTCATCTGAAGGGGAGCAATTAGCAAATCATCTCTTTGAAGTTTAACAGAGAAACCTCATGCGGCAGACAGACTCTTTGGTGGTCCCCAGGATTCCCATCTCCTGGGATTCAGGCCTTGTGTATTTCTGCCCTGTTGAGTGTGTGCCGGAACTAGGACTGACTTAAAGCAATAGCATCCAGACAAGGAGATGGGATGCGTGTGATTCCACTACATATAATTGTAATGCTCATCTTGCAGAGAGAATTTATCTCCCTTGCTGGCTTTGAAAAAGCAAGCTTCCATATTGTGGGCTACTATGTGAAGAAGGCCAGATGGTCAGGAGATCAGGGCTGTTTTTAACTCCCAGTGAGTGAGAAATGGAAGCCCTCTACCCAGCGATTTGCAAGGAGGGGTCTGAATCCTGTCAACAATGGAGAGAATCATTAGCAGATTCTTCCCCAGGTGAAACCACCACCACGGCCAACATTAGGAGACCCTAAGCTGAGGACTCAGGTAAATAATTTCTGGACTTTTAATCCCTTTGATATAAGAAATATGTGCTGTTTCAAGGTGCTAAGTTTGTGGTGATGTTGTTATGCAGCAATACATAACTAATACACCTCAGCAAATTGTTAACTGGAGAAGAAAGTATGGTAGATCCCTCCACAGAGGTCTTGCCAGAGTCCATTCTCTGAAATGGAATAACTAACAAAAGTCCCAAGGTGGATAATTAGGCATGGCGGGGGGTGGGGGATAAACATACTTGGAATTCAACTTCCTCTTTTCAATGTGTGGGCAGTTTGAATACTTACTCAAAAAAGCAATAAACTAAAGGAGTGACCATCTGCTTTTTAAAAATCTTTGTCTCTGTCCGTCCTGGTAAATGGGTCCTTTCTAGCAAAAATGTTCATAGTCTGGCCTTCACTTATCTCATAGTCTAACTACTGAACATTTTTCTTTTTATATCACTCCAAACCAACTTCTTTTAGCTCCACTAAACTACTCATATGTTCATGGTCCTGGGATAATCTATGAACTAGTTACCCTCCCTCATCAGTTGATGTTGCACCTGCTCTTTATCTTTGTAATTTTCTCTTTAACTCCCCTGACCCCTTATTCATTCTTCAGATCTCAACTTAAATATCACACATGCTAAGGAGCTTTCCATAACCCCTAAGTCTAACTTTAGTTCCTTCACCATTGTTCAATAAGCATTTAACCTGCCAGAGTATGCTTGTGTCTTTATTGAAATTTCCTCTTCATTATCCTGTTTTCACTAGAGTGTAAGCTGGATATAAAAATTAGTGTTTTAATCATCTCTTTATCTCCTACTTTTCAGCCCCTGGCTTGAGGCAAAAGCGCATGCTCAAATGACTTTATTTTAAAATAAATGAAGTAATGTCGTAGTGAAAGGAGGAGAAGCATCCGAGTTAGATAAACATATACTTAAGTTTCAGTTCACGGTGTGACCTTGGGTAAATTACTGAATCTGTATTAGCCTTGATTTCCTCATCTGGCAAAATGAAGATAAATAGCTGCTATTCCTTCAGTAAGTGAGTCACCCAAATATTAATCCATTTTCCCAGCAGATACTTATGTAGCTTTTATATCATGTCAGACATGGCTCTAGGGTTAGGGATACAGACATGTACAAAAGAGCCAAAATCACTGCCTCGAGAAGCATAAAACTTTCAGTAAACAAGATAGATGAAACATACAGTATGTTAGGTGGTGATAAGTGCTAAGGAGAAAAATAATTACAGAAGGAAAATAGGAAGCATCAGGGGATTGCAATTTTAGATAAAGTAGCAAGGGAAGGCATCACTAAGAAGGTGACATTTGTGTAAAAGCATGAAGGAAGTGCTACAGCAAGACATGCCAATCACTAGGGGAAGAAGAGCATCCTTGACAGAGAGGGAGGAACCGTAGAGATTAATTTGCTGCATAATCTACTGCACAGCCCCTGCCTCATATAAATTCTCAGAAAATGATTATAATTGCCTCACACTCATTTTTCCCTATACTGGCTTTTTCCCCTCACTTTCAATCTACACTTTTAATTTCAGGGTTCATTGTTTGCCCTTGAAAAATGCTTAAATCTTCAAGGCTACTATCAGACTCTCTCACCTATGCTGTGAACAAGTCTACATTTTTTTTTTTGATTTCTCTAAATGGAATATTAGACATGAACTCTCCAGATGGCAGGTAGACACTGATGCTGTTATAGTTTTCCCAGGTAGAGTGACAAACTTCAGTGTCCTCAGGCATTTCCACAAGGGAATCTTGAAGATGCTAAAACTCTTCATTGTGAGGGTGCATGGTGACCACTCATGGAAGCAGTCCATGTACGGCACTTTAAGGTACAGTTCACTAAAATATATCTATTTTAAATCGTTTATCATTTCATCTAATTTGGACTCTGAGTTCTCACACTCCTGGACTTATGGAGAATTCAACCTCAGGTATTCTTGGAGCTCCAACACCCTGAAAGGAAAGAGGTAGTGTTGAATGAAGCCTTGAAGAAGCCTCTTTATTGCTCATATTCACATTGGTCTCAAGGTCCACTGGACCTACAGCTTCTGTGTCACTGTTGGGGCAGAGTGAAGTTGGGAATCTCAGTGCCCAGGATTTGGTCTAAGTTCATCACACAGTCCTCCAGGCTAAGGTTCAGCCCCCTCTGTAGAGCATTGTTGTGGAATATATATTGTTCCACCCTCTACTCCCCTACATGTCTCTGTTTATACTTAAACATATCAATATATGGAAGCATGTTCTCCCTAAAAGGCTTGGCTTTTAGAAACAACATCTAGTGAGGAATATGTTTTGTATTTAATATCACTTTCCCCACCAATCACAAGTCTTCCTTGAAGCAAGGTAGTAAGTAGATAGCCAGCTACTCAAAGAGGAAAGGGAAATGGTGAAATATAAGGACAAAATATATAAATTAATATTCCAAATTTGCCAAACCAAATCTGCATAGTCACACCTCCAAGAGTATTTATAATTAGTGGAAATCATAATAAATGGAAATTCATATCAGTTATAGGTTGTATCAGTGTCCTCTTCTTCATCCCAATATGTTCTTTCATTTGCATAGCAATGAACTTCATAATTATTCTGATAAATATCTGTAGAAAATTCCAAGTAACTTAAATATTACATTGAATATCAAATAATGTTTGATCATAAGACAAGTACTTTTTTATGTGAAAATTAAGTACTTTTCTATTCAAATGGATAACAATCTCTGAATTGCATATGAATGAGCAGTTCTTAATACATTAGGCAAACAAAATTAACTTTGAGCATTATCAACTTAAATTTCTTTTGGTCCAGTAAGTCACAATTTGAGAAAATAATTGTAATCTATTCATCTTCTTTTAGAGCAAATAGTGTTTCTGGTTCCCTCTTGGAAGTCTATCAGAAAATGGCGTACAGTCAGTGACCCTAAATCACAAGATAATAAATGACTCTCCAAGACTGTAGCTAGAGAATGTTTTTGAAGTTGGTTGCAGTGATATTTACCTATATCGATGATAGGACTTCAGCCAACACAACAAAGGCACATCCCAAATGCAGTAGGTCTAATGTGCAGACAATCACAATGTCTCAGTAAACACAGAGAAAGACATTTTTTTAAAAAGATTAAGTTACAGTGTTTTGACATCATATTTCATCAGATCCAATCTGTGTTTTTACCTCCCTGCAAACCTCTTGAATCACTCAGCTCTCACCCAGCACCCTGTGTCATACTAACTCCCATAGAAAAACAAAATCCTGTAATTCACAATTTTCTCTTCTTTCTATGAACTGCTATCATATCATATTCTAAATCAGGGGATATGTTTTATAATTAAAGCTTCTGTCATATTTTTTCCATAGTTACCTATGGGCAAGTTTGAATTTTCTAGCTAGACTATACATTTCTTGAGAAAAGTAACATGCATACATATTTTTAAAAAAATTATTAGAACTCATGAATACTCTCAGCTTTGTGCTGGGCAGGTGGTGATGATAAATAGATCTTTTTGTTCAAAGTATTTGAATACTTATGCCATAAGGTAAGTACTACTATAATTCTGAAAACAAACCCAAGAAGTGTTATTGTCATT
>NW_005367952.1:285805-297267 GCF_000412655.1 Myotis brandtii
TCTTAAAGGGTTTAGGATTTATCTAGTATTAAGGACAACTTAAAGTTAGAATCATTTTGTCAGACAGTGAAAACATAACAGGTATTCCCTGAACATATGTTTATTTCTCTCCAACATATTTTGGAAGAACAATCTATATTTGGTTTTTATTGCAAATTACAACACATTTAATGGCTTAAAACAAATGTTATCTTATACTTCTGAAGGATAGGAGTTCAAAATAAGTCACGATGTGCAACAATTAATATCTTGGTTGGGCTGAGTTCCTTCTGAAGGCTCTAGGGGGGAATTTGTTCCTTATCTTTTCAGCTTCTAGAGGCAACCTACCTCTCTTGGCTTGCAGACCCCTTCCAGCATTGGCATCTCTGACTACTACTTTCATTATCATACTAGAGGCCTGGTGCATGAATTCGTGGACCAGTGGGGGGGCGTGGCCTGTGAGGACCGGCCCACTGTTGGAGCACCACTCATCCCAGTCAGCCCAGCAGCACTCCCACTGTGGGAGTGCACTGATCACCAGAGGGTAGCTTCTGTGTTGAGCGTCTGCCCCCTGGTGGTCAGTGTGCATCATAGCAACTAGTCGACTGGTCGTTCTGTTTGTTCCGCCGTTTGGTCACTGGGCTTTTATATATATAGACTAGTGTCCCGGTGCATGAAATTTGTGCATGGGGGCAGGGTGTTCCCTCAGCCCAGCCTGCACACTCTCCAATAAGGGACCCCTTGGGGGATGTCCAACTGCCAGTTTAGGCCCCATCCCAGCGGTCTTGCAATCTGGGACCGCTGGCTCCTAACTGCTCACCTGCCTGCCTGATCGCCCCTAACTGCCTCTGCCTGCCTGCCTGATCACCCCTAAATGCTCTCCCCTGCTGGCCTAATCTCACCCCCAACTGCCTCTGCCTGTCTGATCATTCCTAACTGCCTTCCCCTGCTGGCCTGATCTTGCCCCCAACTGCCCTCCCCTGCCGGCCTGATCTAGTCCAGTCTCTGTCTCTCTTTGTTTTTCTCTGCAGCCCTCCAGGCCTCCCTGCCTCCCTGTCTCCCTCTTCCTCTTTCCCTGCTGGGAGTGGGTGGGGCCAGTGGGGGCTGCTCCACCCTCTGCCCACCCTCCCTTCCATCCAGGCCTCTTAAGGCCCAGTCTGTTTTATTTCCTCATTCTGAGAGAGGCTCTTAGAGCGAGCTGGGAGGGAGGGAAAGAAAGGGAGAAAAGGCTGTGAGCTGGTGGGTGCTGTGTGTGTCTGTGCATGTCTGCAGTTGTGAGTGAGTATGAGTGCCTGCCCCGCCTCCACCATCCCCATCTTCGCTGCCACAAGTCCCCACCCACCAGAGCCTGTTGTGCGCGCAGCCTGGGCATTAGGTTGAGTCTCTGGTCATTGTGGATGTGACAGACCCAGGGTTTTTATATATTAGGATGTTCTTCTATGAATCTGACCCACCTCCTTCCCTTTTATTCAGATCTTTGGTTACACTGGGCCCATCCAGATGATCTAGGGCGAGCTCTTCATTACAAGATATTGAACTTAACCACATATGCAAAGTCTCCCTTCCCTTGTAAGGTAATATGGGAATTAGAAGGTCATATGGTAACAGAGATTAGAATATGGAGATCTCTATAGGGAGAGGGCTTTATTCAGCCTACCACACCATTCTTCCCCAGTTTAGTCCATGTGGTAAGGCTAGGTCTATTGTTATACACACATCTCTCTGGATAGGATCCATAACATGAACTGAGAACTTAGAGACATCATTCATAATGACCACAATAGAAAGTTCTGGGGTGGGTCTGTGACCCATGCTAAGTAAGTGTAACAACTTATTACTTTTGTCGTAACAATTTCTAAAAGACACTCTTTCTCCTGGGCTAACTATGTTTGAAAGATATGATTTTTGAGCAACTGGTAGCCATATTTTTCCCAATATGGAAGAATATTACTAGAAATTCTCTAGCTAGACTATACATTTCTTGAGAAAAGTAATATGCATACATATTTTTTTTTAAAATTTATTAGAACTCATAAATACTCTCAGCTTTGTGCTGGGCAGGTGGTGATGATAAATAGATCTTTTTGTTCAAAGTATTTGAATACTTATGCCATAAGGTAAGTACTACTATAATTCTGAAAACAAACCCAAGAAGTGTTATTGTCATTATCACTAATGCCAAATAAATATAATATATATTTAATGAGCATTTATATATTTATGACTGTGGGCCAAGTTGGGATGCAAAAAATCAGGATATAATGTCAAGTCTTAAAGGGTTTAGGATTTATCTAGTATTAAGGACAACTTAAAGTTAGAATCATTTTGTCAGACAGTGAAAACATAACAGGTATTCCCTGAACATATGTTTATTTCTCTCCAACATATTTTGGAAGAACAATCTATATTTGGTTTTTATTGTAAATTACAACCCATTTAATGGCTTAAAACAAATGTTATCTTATACTTCTGAAGGATAGGAGTTCAAAATAAGTCCAGACAATCACAATGTCTCAGTAAACACAGAGAAAGACATTTTTTTAAAAAGATTAAGTTACAGTGTTTTGACATCATATTTCATCAGATCCAATCTGTGTTTTTACCTTCCTGCAGACCTCTTGAATCACTCAGCTCTCACCCAGCACCCTTTGTCATACTACCTCCCATAGAAAAACAAAATCCTGTAATTCACAATTTTCTCTTCTTTCTATGAACTGCTATCATATCATATTCTAAATCAGGGGATATGTTTTATAATTAAAGCTTCTGTCATATTTTTTCCATAGTTACCTATGGGCAAGTTTGAATTTTCTAGCTAGACTATACATTTCTTGAGAAAAGTAACATGCATACATATTTTTAAAAAAATTATTAGAACTCATGAATACTCTCAGCTTTGTGCTGGGCAGGTGGTGATGATAAATAGATCTTTTTGTTCAAAGTATTTGAATACTTATGCCATAAGGTAAGTACTACTATAATTCTGAAAACAAACCCAAGAAGTGTTATTGTCATTATCACTAATGCCAAATAAATATAATATATATTTAATGAGCATTTATATATTTATGACTGTGGGCCAAGTTGGGATGCAAAAAATCAGGATATAATGTCAAGTCTTAAAGGGTTTAGGATTTATCTAGTATTAAGGACAACTTAAAGTTAGAATCATTTTGTCAGACAGTGAAAACATAACAGGTATTCCCTGAACATATGTTTATTTCTCTCCAACATATTTTGGAAGAACAATCTATATTTGGTTTTTATTGTAAATTACAACCCATTTAATGGCTTAAAACAAATGTTATCTTATACTTCTGAAGGATAGGAGTTCAAAATAAGTCTCGATGTGCAAAAATTAATATCTTGGTTGGGCTGAGTTCTTTCTGAAGGCTCTAGGGGAGAATTGGTTCCTTATCTTTTCAGCTTCTAGAGGCAACCTACCTCTCTTGGCTTGCAGACCCCTTCCAGCACTGACATCTCTGACTACTACTTGTATTATCATACTAGAGGCCTGGTGCATGGATTTGTACACTGGTGAGGGGCGTGGCCTGTGAGGATCAGCCCACTGTGGGAGCACCACTGAATGGGGAGGTCAGCTCCACGACTGAGTTTGGTGAATTAACCAGTATTGTTGGTATGAATAGAGACAAGCAGGAAACTTTTTTCTTCCCTTATTAGTACTGGAAGTGAAATATTTTTATGTAATGGTCGGTTATTTCTATGGGCAAGTTTGAATTTTCTAGCTAGACTATACATTTCTTGAGAAAAGTAACATGCATACATATTTTTAAAAAAATTATTAGAACTCATGAATACTCTCAGCTTTGTGCTGGGCAGGTGGTGATGATAAATAGATCTTTTTGTTCAAAGTATTTGAATACTTATGCCATAAGGTTAGTACTACTATAATGCTGAAAACAAACCCAAGAAGTGTTATTGTCATTTTTATTGTATATGTGATTACCTAATGCCAAATAAATATAATATATATTTAATGAGCATTTATATATTTATGACTGTGGGCCAAGTTGGGATGCAAACAATCAGGATATAATGTCAAATCTTAAAGGGTTTAGGATTTATCTAGTATTAAGGACAACTTAAATTTAGAATCATTTTGTCAGACAGTGAAAACATAACAGGTATTCCCTGAACATATGTTTATTTCTCTCCAACATATTTTGGAAGAACAATCTATATTTGGTTTTTATTGTAAATTACAACCCATTTAATGGCTTAAAACAAATGTTATCTTATACTTCTGAAGGATAGGAGTTCAAAATAAGTCGCCTGTCTGATCATTCCTAACTGCCTTCCCCTGCTGGCCTGATCTTGCCCCCAACTGCCCTCCCCTGCCGGCCTGATCTAGTCCAGTCTCTGTCTCTCTTTGTTTTTCTCTGCAGCCCTCCAGGCCTCCCTGCCTCCCTGTCTCCCTCTTCCTCTTTCCCTGCTGGGAGTGGGTGGGGCCAGTGGGGGCTGCTCCACCCTCTGCCCACCCTCCCTTCCATCCAGGCCTCTTAAGGCCCAGTCTGTTTTATTTCCTCATTCTGAGAGAGGCTCTTAGAGCGAGCTGGGAGGGAGGGAAAGAAAGGGAGAAAAGGCTGTGAGCTGGTGGGTGCTGTGTGTGTCTGTGCATGTCTGCAGTTGTGAGTGAGTATGAGTGCCTGCCCCGCCTCCACCATCCCCATCTTCGCTGCCACAAGTCCCCACCCACCAGAGCCTGTTGTGCGCGCAGCCTGGGCATTAGGTTGAGTCTCTGGTCATTGTGGATGTGACAGACCCAGGGTTTTTATATATTAGGATGTTCTTCTATGAATCTGACCCACCTCCTTCCCTTTTATTCAGATCTTTGGTTACACTGGGCCCATCCAGATGATCTAGGGCGAGCTCTTCATTACAAGATATTGAACTTAACCACATATGCAAAGTCTCCCTTCCCTTGTAAGGTAATATGGGAATTAGAAGGTCATATGGTAACAGAGATTAGAATATGGAGATCTCTATAGGGAGAGGGCTTTATTCAGCCTACCACACCATTCTTCCCCAGTTTAGTCCATGTGGTAAGGCTAGGTCTATTGTTATACACACATCTCTCTGGATAGGATCCATAACATGAACTGAGAACTTAGAGACATCATTCATAATGACCACAATAGAAAGTTCTGGGGTGGGTCTGTGACCCATGCTAAGTAAGTGTAACAACTTATTACTTTTGTCGTAACAATTTCTAAAAGACACTCTTTCTCCTGGGCTAACTATGTTTGAAAGATATGATTTTTGAGCAACTGGTAGCCATATTTTTCCCAATATGGAAGAATATTACTAGAGAATAAAATGAAAACAGGGAAAAATGGTTAGAAATGGAGACAGAAAGAATTCCTATTGACATTTCAAAGCTCCACAGAGAAGACAATAACCTCATTCTCCTTTTAGTTTTCACCAAGTTTGGTCTGTGTTTAGCCCCTTACAAGCAATCAGTGTGAATATAGTTATGGTGTATTGTCTGAATCATAGGTAGAAGGAAAGACAGGTCCAGTTGGGAAAACAAAGGTTTGCCTCAGTGGATGAAAACAAAAGTAGCAAAACTGGTGAGTATGAGAATGGTTAACACTACTCCAGGGCAAGTGATTCTGAACTTTTGGGCATTCTGTACATCATCCTGAATTTTCTTTCTCTGGGGTGGATTCTGTGTTGCAGGGCTGGGTGTAGGAGCTTACGTAGCTGTTTCAAGCTGCCCAAGAGAGGTGGTATGCATGGATATGATTCAGTAGGCCCTTGTTAAATGCTGTAGATAAACTTCTATGATAGCATTACATAGAAAATGCTTGAGTAGAATGGGGGTTGTATTTTAGGGAAGAAAATGACCCAACTGGAAGGGGAGGCCAGCTCCATGACTGAGTTTGGTGAATTAACCGGCATTGTTGGTATGAACAGAGACAAGCAGAAAACTTTTTTCCCCCTTATTAGAGAGGAAAGGGAAATGGTGAAATATAAGGACAAAATATATAAATTAATATTCCAAATTTGCCAAACCAAATCTGCATAGTCACACCTCCAAGAGTATTTATAATTAGTGGAAATCATAATAAATGGAAATTCATATCAGTTATAGGTTGTATCAGTGTCCTCTTCTTCATCCCAATATGTTCTTTCATTTGCATAGCAATGAACTTCATAATTATTCTGATAAATATCTGTAGAAAATTCCAAGTAACTTAAATATTACATTGAATATCAAATAATGTTTGATCATAAGACAAGTACTTTTTTATGTGAAAATTAAGTACTTTTCTATTCAAATGGATAACAATCTCTGAAATGCATATGAATGAGCAGCTCTTAATACATAAGGCAAACAAAATTAACTTTGAGCATTATCAACTTAAATTTCTTTTGGTCCAGTAAGTCACAATTTGAGAAAATAATTGTGATCTATTCATCTTCTTTTAGAGCAAATAGTGTTTCTGGTTTCCTCTTGGAAGTCTATCAGAAAATGGCTTACAGTCAGTGACCCTAAATCACAAGATAATAAATGACTCTCCAAGACTGTAGCTAGAGAATGTTTTTGAAGTTGGTTGCAGTGATATTTACCTATATCAATGATAGGACTTCAGCCAACACAACAAAGGCACATCCCAAATGCAGTAGGTCTAATGTGCAGACAATCACAATGTCTCAGTAAACACAGAGAAAGACATTTTTTTAAAAAGATTAAGTTACAGTGTTTTGACATCATATTTCATCAGATCCAATCTGTGTTTTTACCTCCCTGCAAACCTCTTGAATCACTCAGCTCTCACCCAGCACCCTTTGTCATACTACCTCCCATAGAAAAACAAAATCCTGTAATTCACAATTTTCTCTTCTTTCTATGAACTGCTATCATATCATATTCTAAATCAGGGGATATGTTTTATAATTAAAGCTTCTGTCATATTTTTTCCATAGTTACCTATGGGCAAGTTTGAATTTTCTAGCTAGACTATACATTTCTTGAGAAAAGTAACATGCATACATATTTTTAAAAAAATTATTAGAACTCATAAATACTCTCAGCTTTGTGCTGGGCAGGTGGTGATGATAAATAGATCTTTTTGTTCAAAGTATTTGAATACTTATGCCATAAGGTTAGTACTACTATAATGCTGAAAACAAACCCAAGAAGTGTTATTGTCATTTTTATTGTATATGTGATTACCTAATGCCAAATAAATATAATATATATTTAATGAGCATTTATATATTTATGACTGTGGGCCAAGTTGGGATGCAAACAATCAGGATATAATGTCAAATCTTAAAGGGTTTAGGATTTATCTAGTATTAAGGACAACTTAAAGTTAGAATCATTTTGTCAGACAGTGAAAACATAACAGGTATTCCCTGAACATATGTTTATTTCTCTCCAACATATTTTGGAAGAACAATCTATATTTGGTTTTTATTGTAAATTACAACCCATTTAATGGCTTAAAACAAATGTTATCTTATACTTCTGAAGGATAGGAGTTCAAAATAAGTCTCGATGTGCAAAAATTAATATCTTGGTTGGGCTGAGTTCTTTCTGAAGGCTCTAGGGGAGAATTGGTTCCTTATCTTTTCAGCTTCTAGAGGCAACCTACCTCTCTTGGCTTGCAGACCCCTTCCAGCACTGACATCTCTGACTACTACTTGTATTATCATACTAGAGGCCTGGTGCATGGATTTGTACACTGGTGAGGGGCGTGGCCTGTGAGGATCAGCCCACTGTGGGAGCACCACTGAATGGGGAGGTCAGCTCCACGACTGAGTTTGGTGAATTAACCAGTATTGTTGGTATGAATAGAGACAAGCAGGAAACTTTTTTCTTCCCTTATTAGTACTGGAAGTGAAATATTTTTATGTAATGGTCGGTTATTTTTCCTTCTTGTCTTATGAAAGCAGCTCTAACAGGCAGGTGGCTCCATTCTTGCTCGGCCTTGAATAGTCCTGTGTGCCTTTCACACACTGGGATGCCCTGGGTTTAAAAGGAAATCCCCAGCTTTGTGGAGGAGAGGCCAACAGTGCAGATCCAAGCCCCAAACAGCAGGCTTAATGGCACAGCAGCGGGACAGTCACATGTCCACCAAGATTAGAAAACATCAGAACCAATTGCCTGTGAGATTCTGAACTGACCTTTAATTAAAGCTACGAGAAAAGAAAGTACCTTTTTAGATTTTTTTTTACAAGCCACCATGAATAGATGACAGATACAAGATTTATTGCATCAAGAATTTAATTAGACAAAAATATTTTCTTTCCTAGGGATGTAGCAAATTGTTTTGATACATGGAGAAAAATACAGCAGCCCTGTGCACAGTTGCTTATTTCCAAAGCCTGCTGTTTTTCTGAATGTTGTGAAATACTTGGTCCTTTTCCTTTTAATCAGACATCTCATTATCAGCATTGACTGGGATATGTAGCTAGCCCTAATGTATTTTGTTCAAGTTTTAATTATGTCTAAAAATATATGTCTTTCCAGTTCCATTTAACAAGGACATAACGATGCCAATATAATTCAAATTATTCATGAAAGGCTGGTCCCTGGCATTTTGCAAAGTATTTGGAAATACAAAAGGTTCCAAAAAGCAAAAACAAACAAATAGAAAACTTCTTTAACAAAGTATATTAGAAAATATATAATATTAAAAAATAGCTCTAGTATAGACTCTGTCCAAAAGAAATAAATACAGTGAATTTACCAGTAATAAAGTTAGGCCTCATGTAACAGTGCAGGCACTAGCCCTGCCATTTGAATTTAATACCATATATTGCTTCCAGTAGTAAAGTTGATGATGTATTTAATAAAACTTTAAGATACTCTTCTACCAACCACTTCATGGCATTTCTGGTTGACTCTTTTAGGGAGTCTGTGTCCTAATGAAATGGAAGAACAATCTATATTTGGTTTTTATTGTAAATTACAACCCATTTAATGGCTTAAAACAAATGTTATCTTATACTTCTGAAGGATAGGAGTTCAAAATAAGTCTCGATGTGCAAAAATTAATATCTTGGTTGGGCTGAGTTCTTTCTGAAGGCTCTAGGGGAGAATTGGTTCCTTATCTTTTCAGCTTCTAGAGGCAACCTACCTCTCTTGGCTTGCAGACCCCTTCCAGCACTGACATCTCTGACTACTACTTGTATTATCATACTAGAGGCCTGGTGCATGGATTTGTACACTGGTGAGGGGCGTGGCCTGTGAGGATCAGCCCACTGTGGGAGCACCACTGAATGGGGAGGTCAGCTCCACGACTGAGTTTGGTGAATTAACCAGTATTGTTGGTATGAATAGAGACAAGCAGGAAACTTTTTTCTTCCCTTATTAGTACTGGAAGTGAAATATTTTTATGTAATGGTCGGTTATTTTTCCTTCTTGTTTTATGAAAGCAGGCAGGTGGCTCAATTCTTGCTCGGCCTTGAATAGTCCTGTGTGCCTTTCACACACTTGGATGCCCTGGGTTTAAAAGGAAATCCCCAGCTTTGTGGAGGAGAGGCCAACAGTGCAGATCCAAGCCCCAAACAGCAGGCTTAATGGCACAGCAGCGGGACAGTCACATGTCCACCAAGATTAGAAAACATCAGAACCAATTGCCTGTGAGATTCTGAACTGACCTTTAATTAAAGCTACGAGAAAAGAAAGTACCTTTTTAGATTTTTTTTTACAAGCCACCATGAATAGATGACAGATACAAGATTTATTGCATCAAGAATTTAATTAGACAAAAATATTTTCTTTCCTAGGGATGTAGCAAATTGTTTTGATACATGGAGAAAAATACAGCAGCCCTGTGCACAGTTGCTTATTTCCAAAGCCTGCTGTTTTTCTGAATGTTGTGAAATACTTGGTCCTTTTCCTTTTAATCAGACATCTCATTATCAGCATTGACTGGGATATGTAGCTAGCCCTAATGTATTTTGTTCAAGTTTTAATTATGTCTAAAAATATATGTCTTTCCAGTTCCATTTAACAAGGACATAACGATGCCAATATAATTCAAATTATTCATGAAAGGCTGGTCCCTGGCATTTTGCAAAGTATTTGGAAATACAAAAGGTTCCTAAAAGTAAAAACAAACAAATAGAAAGCTTCTTTAACAAAGTATATTAGAAAATATATAATATTAAAAAATAGCTCTAGTATAGACTCTGTCCAAAAGAAATAAATACAGTGAATTTACCAGTAATAAAGTTAGGCTTCATGTAACAGTGCAGGCACTAGCCCTGCCATTTGAATTTAATACCATATATTGCTTCCAGTAGTAAAGTTGATGATGTATTTAATAAAACTTTAAGATACTCTTCTACCAACCACTTCATGGCATTTCTGGTTGACTCTTTTAGGGAGTCTGTGTCCTAATGAAAAATAAAGGAGACAATATTTCAAAAGCCAATTTCATTTTTAAATGCCATGTAGGAGACATAGGACAAGGGAGAGAAAGCACAGAAAAAGGCAATTGCAATAGCAAAGTAGCCCAGAGCAATGTGCAGGAAGATGCACCCCTGGTCCTAATTTATGTCAACATGACCCCCATTTGTGACACTGAAGTTGATTGTCAGGTTTATAAACAGGCAGTGCAGTAACAGAAGGATTGGTGATGGGGGGGGGACCTCCATATTCAACCATCTCCCATCTGATCATTGTCAAAAGGGTAACATTCACACCTCGGCCTCATCTGATCTTATCACAAACTCTGTCATTGGAATCAGGCGCCCGGATGTTAATAACCATTGCGGGCCTGGGCGGCTTGTAGCATGAGCACTGCTGTAACCTTTTCAATATTCCACATTTGATTGGCTCCCCAATCCACCCTGATTTCTCTCATGAAGCAGAGGTTGTAAAAGGTGATCAGGGAGGCAGCCATCCAATCCCCCTGCAGAACCTTGAAAAGGTCAAGCACATATAGAGTTGCCTCCCAGAGACCGTATCGGAGAAATGAAATAAAGGCATTTTTTTTAAACTTGAGATTTCATAATATCAGTCTTGGACTAGAACAGTTCACATCACAGAAGTTAAAGAAGGAAACAATTTGTCTATCCCCAGGAGAAATAAAGTTGGTAGTAAGAAGTGATGTTTTTGTTTTGTTTCTAAATGAATATAAGTCTATGCAGGATATGATGTGCATATCCAAATAATGCAAACAGTATAGAATATTTAAGGTAACTCAGGTTTAGCAATCTGAATAATATGAGATTTAATCTCCACTATAGCATTTGTTAGCTGAGTAACTTTGGTCAACAAACTCTAAGTCTAAATATTCTCATCAGTAACACATAAAATGAAAGTTTTTTAAAGAATTGTTTTACAGATAAAAATAATAATTATTCACTATAAAATGATCAGAAGATAGCATAGTAGCAGCAATACAGTGGGGATAAAAATTAATAATAGTGGTAATTCAGTAATAATAGTTGTAGATATAGCAGTAGATGTAGTAGCAGAAATATGTAATATATATAAT
>NW_005367952.1:297507-314786 GCF_000412655.1 Myotis brandtii
AAGTAACAATTGCTCAGGGAAAGTAGAGCAGGTTAAAAAGGTTTCAGATTATAAGGTGGGGTTGCAATTATAAATAATTTTTAATTTTAATAAATTTCCCCTTCATACTCCTTGGCTAAGACTAGCTACTCCTAAAAAATAGAGTAGAAATCACCTTCAAAAAATGAGGATATTCTCACTCATGAGAAAGAGTTTACTGGAATAGTAAGTTACAGTTATGCATTGGGGGAGGGGAGTGAAGGAAATCTGCCTTTGAAAACAGCAGAGCTAATTGTGTGTGTGTACAAGTGCATGAATATGCACATACACAGTCATATATACACAAGCACATATACATTAGGCAAATATATACATACAAAAATGAACACATACATATAAATATAGAATGTGTATATTGAATGCATTCCTTTTACATATATATGTATTTCATTCTATTTAATAAATGGCATCTGTCTCCTCCATGGAATTTAAAAAAAAATATGACTTTAAAGTTAGTAAGAACCTTTTACTTGAGGTTATTCATACAGGGGATACTGCCATGTGAAAAAGAAAAAAACAACAACAACCTGAATTACTCTGAAATTCACCAGCTAAATGGTATCTTTCTGGCTCTTAGAATTTCAATTCTAGGTTTCTTCCTCAAATAGAAAAACTTGATTTTAAATTAATTTTCCTCGGGGTAACATTTACCTTTCTTAAGCAGAATAGAAAGTGTCAATGACAGAATGGTATAAATATAGTCTCAAAGTACGTGGTATACCATCAAAGTCTATTCTTTTTATCATTATTTAAAAGGGAGAACAAAGGCAGTGACATTAATGATCAAAAGCAAGGTTGGTGTTCAATCCTTCCTTTGTCCTTTGGTTTTCTCCTGATTGTGGTCTCTTCACCTGCCTCAAAATAACACGTTCACAAGCTCTCAAAGAGCAGACTGCTTTTTCATGGGGCTTTGGATAATGTTAATGAAGTCCTTCATTGACTCTCACCGCTGCCAAATGCCAAGGGTCTTCCAGGATGCAAAACTTAGGAAGCTTTGCTCATTGAAATCAAGCCAGTTAGGACAATTTATTTCAATGAATAGCCCCACAGTTGTGAGAAATGACCTGAATATTTCAAAAATTCAGAAGAAAGAAGGCAGTTAGGCTGTGAGATGTGTGGGGATTAGGAATTCTTTGCCATCTTTCCTAGTCTGCAGGCATTTTGTAAAGCAAAAATTCTTTTTGGAGCATGGACCGAAAGACCATTCTCCTTAAAAGCACCTACATTTTACATCTGTTTTCTTCCTGATTGTGTTGTTGATATTTTTGCAAGTTAATTGATATTTATAATTTGGATCATTAAAAGACCATTCTCTTTAAAAGCACCTACATCTGTTTTCTTCCTGATGTTTTTGCAAGTTAATTGATATTTATAATTTGGATCATTCCAAAGTAAATTTATTATCTTCACAGTGTATTAAGCATTTGTATTTCTTCTGTGAAATGTCTTCTCATGTAGTTTGCCCATATTTTCCATGAGGTTGTTTTATCTTTTTATTGTCTATATAATAAAAGCCTAAGCGACTGTTAAGGTGGAATTACCAGAACGACCCGTCACTATGATGCACACTGACCACCAGGGGGCAGATGCACAATGCAGGAGCTGCCCCTTGGTGGTCAATGTGCTCCCACAGGAGGAGCGTCGCTCAGCCAGAAGCCAGGCTCATAGCTGGTGAGTGTAGCTACCACGGCGGGAGCCTCTCCCAACTACACAACACCACTACGGAGCAGTGGCAGCAGGTGCAGCGGGCCAGAATGAGCACAAGTGGCATAGCACCTGGCTCTGATTCAGGCTCCCCCTTGACTGCCTGTTGCTTGGTACACTGCTACATCCCCCGAGGGGTTCCGGACTGTGAGGGGGATGTCTGATTGCCGGCTTAGGCCTGATTCTGGTGCTGTTCTCTGTAGGCTTATAGCTGGTGAGCGTAGCTACCACGGCGGGAACCTCTCCCAACTACACAGCTCCACTATGGAGCAGTGGCAGCAGGTGCAGCAGGCCGGAATGAGCACAAGTGGCATGGCACCCGGCTCTGATTCAGGCTCCTCCTTGACTGCCTGTTGCTTGGTGCACTGCTACATCCCCCGAGGGGTTCCGGACTATGAGGGGGATGTCTGACTGCCGGCTTAGGCCTGATTCTGGTGCTGTTCTCTGTAGAAGACAGTCAGTCTGAACAACTCAGTGACTCAGGGAAGCACAGAGAACTCTGCCTTTGGCTCACCCACTCAATGGTGTTCGCAGAACAGACTGTGGTGGCCCAGCCTGTGCACATGCAGCAGCTGCTGAAACTCAAGCAGCAGGCCGTGCAGCAGCAGAAGGCCATACAGCCACAAGCCGTCAGGCAGACATCCCCCCAGGGGTCCTGGACTGGGAGAGGGCACAGGCCAGGTTGAGGTATCCCCCCACCCCCAGTGCATGAATTTTGTGCACCGGGCCTCTAGTTGATTCATAAGACCTCTCTTAATTTGGTTATCTTTATTTTTTAAAAAAATTTTAAAATCAAATTTTGGGTTTGTTTTCAAAGAAATATTTTTTCAACAACCTAAGTAAGTCCTTAGCCATAATGTAGTTGAATTGGATTTTTATCTTATGTTGTTAGTGTCTTTGTTGTATATTTTTTTTAACTAGTATCTGTCCCATGATTATTTAAGCTTTATAAAACCAGGGGAAATTCAGAACACAATCAAAACATGCAATTTAACATTGGATAGTTAGCATACATTGAGAAGTTTTACATTGCCAAGTCTTGGCTCATACATAGATTAGCATCTCTTAACATTGATATTAGGCATAAATATTTGTGCAACCATTTTGGAGAAGACTTTAACATTATATAAGGGGAACATTTAACATTATAAAAGGGGAGCATTTATATACCTTAATAAATAGCAATTATTATCCTAGCATATACCTAAGAGAAACTTTTGGCCATGCTTCCCAGGAAACATAAATATGAATGTTCATAGCAGCATTGTTTGGTAATAACAAAAAATCAAAGTCATTAAAATGCCCATTTGTTACTGAAACCCAATATTTGAGTTCATCTTCCTGCATACACTGGCTGAAAGAAATTCACAAGCAGGGATGTACAGTTTATAGAAAGAAAGTTTGTTATAGATTTGGCCAATCCAAAGTGTGGGAAAGCTTATGATCTCAAAGACCTGACTCCCCAGTGGGAGTTACAGAGTATATAGGGCAAAATCACATGACATAGTGGGTTGTGGTTGGGGTCATATTGGGAGCTGATTGGTCAGAGGTGAGGTAAAAGGTAATGAATCATTTCCTGGGGTCTTAAGGAGAGCTCTGAGGTCTTTTCCGGTGTCCCTTAGCCTGGTTTCATGGAAAAGTGGTCAGGAGGGTTGTTTCACCTTAGGGCTCAGGAGCTGAAACATAACTTAGGCCAAGCGGCCATCTTTAGCCTGCAGAGGTCCAACGTTGTAACTATTAGTCAGGTCTGGGCTCTTCTGCTGCCTCCTGGGTTGTTCAGAAACAAGAAATACAATTTATGTGCAGTAAAACCATATTATTATAAAATCAGTGAATGTGTAATATAAAAATCAAAAGAATGGTAGTATAGTTCCTTGATGTTGAGGTTGGGGGAGGATATTCAGTTATGGAAAAGCATATAAGCAAATGTAATCTTTGGATAAAATTTTATTTTGTTGTAAGTATCAAGGACTCTGTATTTAGAACACACCAAAATAAATTAATAATAATATAGACATTATGGACCAATTATAGTAGTGTGTGAGGAACCAAATAGTATGATAAAATCAACATGAGGCTCAAAGAAAAAATAATATAGCATGCATTCCAATGAGTGTTGTAAAACCAATATGCAAAAGTCCTTTACTTATCTTGCCCACCTGACTCAACTTCCTGGAGATATGTACTATTACCTTTCCTTCCAGAAATGTTCAAAGCATAATCATATATGTCATGCTATGCCATTTCATATTACATAATTATATTTTAGCTATTGCAGAGAATACTTGATTAATGTAGAAATTAAAGCAACTAGAGTACATCCTCTTTTTCATAGCTATCTATCTTTATCTTTATCTCTATCTCTACATCTACATCTATATCTAATTATCTCTATACATACATATATTATATTGGTGTGTGTCTATGAATGAGAGAGAGAAAGAGAGAGAGAGAGGGAGAGAGAAGAGAGAATATGAAGACATGTGTGTGGGCATGTGGGAACTCTTCTACATACTGTCAAATTATTTACATTTGACTAGTCATCACTACTATGTTGTCCATGAAAGCCAGTCTGTTGAAATACTCTGCCCACTCTCACAGAAATGCCATGCAGCTATATGCATTGCATAGGACAAAGGTTTTAGAGAAACTAGGTCAGTAGGTTCCAATATTTATGTAAATATTTATGTAAATGTGGTTCTAATATATTTTAAAATGTGTTTATATATCTAAATAAATAATTACAGATATAGATTCAGCCATAGATATAGGTATAGATATACATAATAGTTGGTAAGTTAAATGTAAGTATGCACTAAAATATTAACAGTAGTAACTTTTGAGTAATAGGATTATGGGCTATTTCATTATATTTGCTGTAATTCTCTATATCAATTTTTCTCTCACTAATGTGTATTGAATTTATAATAAAAATGAACTATCAATATTACTTAAGAAAACAGTCATCCTTGCAAGCAGTTAAATAATTTGGGAGGTGCTATTTTTCATCTATCAAGTTAGCAAAGATTAATACCCCTTGCTGAAGACGGTGGTGAGAATTCAATATTTATTTATTGCTAATGGCTGTATCAATTGGCCCAATTAAAAGAGAAAACAATTTGGCAATATAGTACGGAGCCATAAAAAATTCATATCTTTGGCCCTGGATAATAGGTTTAAGCAGGAAGTCCCCCATCTCCGAAAAATACAAGATAGAACAATCAGCTATTAATAACAAACATCTGAATATGTGAAGTGTTTATTATGAGTAATAAATTGGAAAATATTCTATGCTCTTATAATAAGGAAAGCATTTAAGTTGGGACAATTATGTAATGGATTACATAAAGGTAATGAAGCCATCCATAGTTTTAGAAGCTTGTGATAGGTTAAGCACAAAAAAACAGAATGCGGCATTACAGTTGCATGGTTGCTTAAGTACAAACATGTGACATAATCTTTATGGTCAAGGGGTTTAAAATATAATTTGCCTGACAACAAATAAAATACAGGAGTTTCCCAAACTTACATTTCATTCCATTTTACTTTTCTATATGCCATTTGGAAACCATGGTTTGTGACATTTACATCATAACTGAATCTGCACTGAACTCTCTAGACATGACCTTTAGAGACCCATTCCAAGTCCTTTAAGAAATTATTTCATGCAAATTGGAATAAAAGTGGTATATATACTTATATATTTGTTACATAGTTAACTCTTAATGGTCCCTCTTCAAACTGTACAAAATACAGAGAGGAGCAATGCTAATTTCAGTCATTTGTTTTTCAAGAAAATGACACTAAGTCAATATATAAAGTGGCATACTCACCATTTATTATTGTACTAGAGGCCTGATGCATGAAATTCATGCAAGAGTAGGCCTTCCTTCTCCTGGCTGCGGGCACTGGCTTCCTTCTGGCCACCGGTAAGCACCCAGGACCAAGGCTTCCCTTGCAGAGGGAGGCCCTGCCCACACGCCACAGCCCGCAGTTTGGTGGCCTGAGCCTCCCTCTGCAGGGTGATCATGGGGTGATGGCCTGGCCCCCGATCAATCACATCGTACCCACCTTGACTGGACTGGCACCAGTGGGTGTCATAGTGTGGTTCCGGATGGTCATCTGGATGGTCATCAGAATGGTCATTCCACTATTCGGCCATCCAGTCTAATTAGCATGTTATACTTTTATTATTACAGTGGGGCCTTGACTTACGAGTTTAATTCGTTCCATGACGGAGCTCGTAACTCAAATTACTCATGTCAAATCTTAAAGTGAACGAGTGAGACACGTGATGCTGGGCTGATGTTGTGGCGTTCACTGTGACGTTTGCTGTGCCAACTAGCGGTGGGGTATCTGAAGCTGGTTCGTAACCTGAATTTAGCTCGCAACTCAAAGCAAAAAATCGGCCGAGAGATGGCTTGTATCTCGAAAAACTCGTTAGTCGGGACACTCGTAGGTCAAGGCCTCACTGTATATATGTTCTTGAGCAAGTTATGTAATTGTCACAACCTCAATTGTGTGTGTGTGTGTGTGTGTGAGAGAGAGAGAGAGAGCAAGCACAGAATAAGTACTGAAAAAAGAATTTCATATCCTACCTATTGTGGGTCATGTAGCAACGATTTTAGAAAGCATTTTTCAGTTGTTGGTTTACTTGTTTAAATGGTATTTAAATTCTGCTACAATAGGGCTGCCCATTGGCTGATCACAAATGTGAGTGATGCCCAAAGACAGATTCGTACAGTTTTTGGGCTAGTCAGGGGAGGCCTGTCTTATCTTGGGCTGGCTGTAGGTACTGACCTGGTCATTGTAGGCCAGTGATGGCGAACCTTTTGAGCTCGACGTGTCAACATTTTGAAAAACCCTAACCTAACTCCAGTGCCGTGTCACATATAGAAATTTTTTGATATTTGCAACCATAGTAAAACAAAGACTTATATTTTTGATATTTATTTTATATATTTAAATGCCATTTAACAAAGAAAAATCAACCAAAAAAATGAGTTCGTGTGTCACCTCTGACATGTGTGTCATAGGTTCACCATCACTGTTTTAGGCTGACCTTCTTCATCAGAAACTCTCAGAGAACAGATCAAACAACATAAAATCTGGTACACCCTGTGGCTTCTCATGAGGAAAAATCCACACATGCTCCTCAAACATTATGGGTTGAAGATAGCCAAGGAAGAGTTCTGTCTGTTGGATGCTTTCTTTATTCAGCACTAAACTGTAAAACACACCTTTGTTGGAAAAGGGGTCTATGGAGATATTGTATCAATTCCATTTCAAGTACCAAAGAGTGCAGGTAATCAGCCCAAAGGAACATGTTCAGGGGCTTTTGTGTAAAGTTCAGAGTTTTATCCGAATGGCTGTCTTCGCCTAAGTCAGATACATCTATCCCTTCTGTGTGTGATGTGTCATCAGAGTGGTAGGAAGCCAGCCTCAGGGTGGCTTTGTAATAATATATACATGTTCTGTGAATTGGAACTTCATTAACTGGTTTGATAAATTTGATATAAAACTTCCATTGAATTTGACATCAATTGGCATTATCATAAGAACGTTTGACATTATATGTATCATGAAAGAAAAGGCAGAGCTGTTAGATTTTTTGAAAACAATTTTTAATGATCTAAATTTTTCAGTGGCTATGAAAAGGGTATTAAATATTTTATCACCTTTCTGTTTGAGCAAAGTTTCTCATTGATAACTTTCAAGAATTGGAAGAGATAATCACAAAAAATCTTGCTTAGGTATTTCTTGTGAACATTTCAAGTATAAAAGCTTATGTAAAAATTTTATGTAAACAGAATAATGTTTCAATTTCTTATTTAAATATTTTATTTGTAATTTTATGAAATACATATTTTAATATTTCCTAATACTTTGTGAATATTTTTGTATCATAACTGATATGAGTATATCTTGTGTGTGTGCAATACAATCTGAAAACCCTACATTTTCTTTATTTTTCCCCCAGTATTTTTAAAAGTACTGTAATTTTACTGATTTTTGTTGTTGTTGTTACCTTTAACTGAGGATATTTGCCATGGGTAAATCTTAGGCAAGCCATGTTCATCAATACAAATGAAATCTATTGAGTAAAATTAACTTCACCAATGTTCAGCCTTTACCTATTTATTATCTAAAAATGTCAATGTTTACAAAACAATGTGCATTCAGGTATCTGTTGACGTCCCCTAGGATTGTGATTCAATGGCCCATGCATCAGTACTGGCCATACATTTTACTGAAAAAGTATAATTGGGACCTCCAACCTGCTCTGCCAGAATCCATTCTCTTCCATCATCTAATCTGTTTATATTTCTAATATAAAGTAAAATATGCTATTCTCTCATTTAAATGTTGTAGTGATTTGCCATTTTACTGGGAATATATTACAAAGTGCATCCTATGGCCCGAAGCCCTTTATAATGTCTATTGTGTACTTCATAATATTCATCTTGCACCAATTAATTCCTTCTCCAGACACTGACCTTCTTTCAGCTGTTTAAATACACTGTTTTTCTTTTTGGCTTATGATATTTACACATCCTATGTTTTTTGTTACTGTCATACAAACCTGTTCATTCTGTTTCTACTCGTGTTTGAAAACCAAGTTAGAGAGATGAAGGCATCAGGCAGAGATTTTAAAAGCAAAGCAAACCAAACTCTATTTTTGAAAAATAAAAGTGGAGAATTATAATGGCAGGACATTTGAACATGTGGACACTTTCTCTTTCCCTCAGAAGTAACAATTGCAACCACACAGGTTCAGACAGATGGGTCAGCCTCAGGTGCCCTCTCCCCACCACCATCCCAGAAGGATGTGCTACTGGCAGTTATGTTCTGGTAAAGCAGAGCACATATGTTTCCTACAAGGAGGCAAGTTTCTCATAAAAGCAAAAAGGAGGGAGGGGAAACAAAAGAAAAATAAACAAATGGAACAACATCAAACTAAAAAGTTTTTACATAGCAAATGAAACAAAACAAGACAACCTACTGACTAGTTGAAGATACTAACCAATGATACATCCAATAAGGGGTTAATATCCAAAATGTATAAAGAACTCAGCCAATAACACCAAAACAAACAATCTAATAAAAAATGGGCAGATAACCTGAAGAGACACTGCTCCAAAGAGGACATACAGTTGGCCAATAGACATGAAAAAATGCTCACTGTCACTTATTAGAGAAATGCAAAGTAAATCCACAATGAAATATCACTTCACACCTGTCAGAATAGCTATTATCAACAAATCAACAACAAGTGTTGGTGAGGATGTGAAGAAAAGGGAACTCTGGTGCACTGTTGTTGGGAATGCAAATTTGTACAGCCACTATGGAAATTCCTCAAAAAATTATAAATAGAACTACCTTATGACCCAGCAATTCTACTTCTGGATATATATCTGAAGAAACCCAAAACCTAATTTGAAATATATATGCACCATGTTCATGGCAGTATTATTTATAATAGCCAATATATGGAATCAACTCAAGTATGCTTCAATAGACAAGTGGATAATATTCCATTTGCACAATGGAATATTACCTGGCCTTAAAAAATAAAGTGTTGAAATTTGCAACAACATAGATGAATCTAGAGGGTGTTATGCTAGATGAAATAAGTCAGACAAAGACAAATACCATATGATTTTACTTATATCTGGAATTTAATTACCAAGTATACAAACAACAACAAAAACTAGAAGCAGATGCATAGATGCAGAAAACAAACTTTGGGTTGCTAAATAGAATGGGGTGTGTGTGGGGAGAGCTGGGTGAAAGCTAATGGGATTAAGATGTACAAATTGGTAGTTATAAAATAGTCATGGGGATATAAAGTACAGCATAAGGAATATACTCAATAATATTGTAATAACTATGTATGGTGCCAGATGGATACTTGAATTATTGGGGGATGGCTTGGTTAATTATATAATTGTCTAACCACTATGCTGTACACCTGAAAGAATATAAAATAATATTGGATGTAAACTGTAATTGAAAAATAAATGATGATGGAATAGCTGAGGACACAGACTGTCCCAGTACAAAGTAAAATAATAAAGTAAAGAAGGGAAAGAGAATAAAAAAGTGGTGTAGATAAGATCCCTTTTCTTCCATTGGTTAGACTGTGTTAGGGAATGGGCAGAGATCAAAAAGTTTACTTCAATGCAGGATTGCCCCAATGTCCTTATTTTTCAGAGCTCAGTTCTGTGCCACTTCCTCAAGGAAGCTTCCCCCAATCTGCCAGTTATGTTAATATCTTTATGTAGAAATCTCATAACTTCAATGTGCTTATTTGTGCCATGAATTTCTAATAGGGTTGTGTCACTGTGATGTTTCTCACACTCTGTGATCATAAAATTTGTTCTCTGAGCATTCTATCTAATTAACGATACAAGAAACATAAACTGAGAAGTACTGTTTTGTGAGATCCGGATACTTGAACATATTGCCAGTGCAACCTTGGGGCATCATCAGCAATATTATTGCCTCTACTTATCATTTGTCTTATTAGTCCAGATAGGCTGGGTTCAGCCACAGTAGCAATAAGCCTCAACATTTCTGTGTTTCAATCACAGGGTCAGATGAGAGCCTGAACAACTCTCCAAGGTACCAGTCTTCTCTGGAGTAGCCTGATAATTCAAGCTTTACCATGAAAACATGGGGACTTTCCATAATTTCTGTGGAAAGAGAAGAGAGAGGAGAGCAGACACTGCAGCAAGTAAGTGCTGTGGCCTGGAAGTGACATATATCTCTTTCATAGGCCATTTGGCAGAACAAGCCATGCAGTCTTCTCTACCTTCAGGGATGTAGGAAGTGTGTTCTTCCATGTGTTCAAGAGGTAGAGCAGACTGGATAGCGGTGGTACACATGTGGCATTTTAATGATCAACTATTACCTAAGCGTGTCTTTTAAATGCAAATTCAGAAGACAATACCAGACCCAAATTTGATTCTGTACCTTTACCAATGTTTTGCAATCAGAGATATCTAATTTTTAACACATATGCTGAGTTATTTTTTTCCCATTCATAGTATTGGACAATATCAGAGATTGGTTGAGACATCTGTGAATCTGTATATTTCTCCTGGCTTTATCAGGTCCTGAATTTTGAAGTTCTACTAGGGCCTGGATTGGAGAAGAATGGGCCCCTTTGGATGATTGGGTCAACTCTGACAGAGTTGATTTTTGATTAATAGCATTCAGAAATTAAAAGCTTAATTTAAAAAAGCTTCATAGATATTCTGGCATGGAAACCCAAAACAAGAACTAGATAGAGGAATGGGAAGTTGGGAAGCCCTGTCTTACATAATTCTGATATTATAACTATAACATAGCATGCTTATATTATACTATCTACACTAATAAAAGAGTAGATTATTACTATGGAGATCACACTTCATTTTAGGTACAGTATTTCCTTTAAGATGGCTACTCTAATTTGTTTTATAATTCATTATTTATTCAACAATGGTTTACAAAAAGAAACAGTTCACATTAAATATATTTATAAAAAGCACAATGATTTCAAAAATTTTCAAATGCATAAATAATGTTTTAGACCAGCAGTTCTCAACCTGTGGGTTGCGACCCCCAGAGATATCTAATTTTTAACACATATGCTGAGTTATTTTTTTCCCATTCATAGTATTGGACAATATCAGAGATTGGTTGAGACATCTGTGAATCTGTATATTTCTCCTGGCTTTATCAGGTCCTGAATTTTGAAGTTCTACTAGGGCCTGGATTGGAGAATGGGTCTCCCCTTTGGATGATTGGGTCAACTCTGACATAGTTGATTTTTGATTAACTAATAGCATTCAGAAATTAAAAGCTTAATTTAAAAAAGCTTCATAGATATTCTGGCATGGAAACCCCAAACAAGAACTAGATAGAGGAATGGGAAGTTGGGAAGCCCTGTCTTACATAATTCTGATATTATAACTATAACATAGCATGCTTATATTATACTATGTAATATAATAAATAATTAGATTATTACTATGGAGATCACACTTCATTTTAGGTACAGTATTTCCTTTAAGATGGCTACTCTAATTTGTTTTATAATTCATTATTTATTCAACAATGGTTTACAAAAAGAAACAGTTCACATTAAATATATTTATAAAAAGCACAATGATTTCAAAAATTTTCAAATGCATAAATAATGTTTTAGACAAGTGGTTCTCAACCTGTGGGTCGCGACCCCTTTGGCGGTCGAACGCCCCTTTCACAGGGGTTGCCTAAGACCATCCTGCATATCAGGTATTTACATTACAATTCACAACAGTAGCAACATTACAGTTATGAAGTAACAATGAAAATAATTTTATGGTTGGGTCACAACATGAGGAACTGTATTTAAAGGCCCAGAAGGTTGAGAACCACTGTTTTAGACTATAGAAAGCAAAGTCTGAATTTTAATTTCTCATACAAGATATTTTCTTAGTTGTATCATTAAGTCAATGCTGATTAACATGACTATTGAAACAAATTAGATGGGAGAAGGGAGATTGGCATATATTTCTATATAGGCCAGGAGATTTGCATCAGGTTGATTCTCACATCTATCCTAGGAGAAAAATATCATCAACAATCTCATTTAACAGATAAAGAAATAGATTTGGAGAGGATGAGTCATATACCCAAGTTCACACAACTTGAGGGGCAGAACCAGGGCTTTAACCCAGTTAGGTAAGATTTTATAAACTTCATTATGATCTTTCCATTAACCAGGTAAAATTATGCTAATTTGAAAGAAATAATCTGCATGTTTTTACGAATATAAGGTTGTACCCCACCACCACTGCTCTATCTCCTAGGGACTCTGTGTGTCTGTGTGCGTGCACGTGTGTGTGTTCATATATTCAGTCAGATTGGCAAGAATAATAATATTTAGTTCTTAAAACCAATTTGTTTGGCAAAAGTTCTTGGGTTAAAATGTTAAAAACTTACAGTATTTTAGGTCAAAGGATAATTATAGTGTGGAATTAGTTTAGTCACATCAGAGGAAGTTCACTTCATATATTGTTCTAGTGTCAACTGCAATATTTTTCACTCACTAATGGGAATCTAAGCTTTCTCAATAAATTACAAAATATAAAATAAGCATCACATCAAAGAGAAGAACAATGCTCCTTTGGTTTGAGTGGATTTGTAATTTACTTCTTTCCATTATAGGAGTAAAGTTTAAATTGCTTTTTCTTTTTCCTTTCTTTTAAACAATAATTTCTGGACTAATCCTAGCGACCTATGCATTGCCTGATAATTTAGACATGCTCTACAGAAATATTCCACTGGGTGGAGATGCCACCCACACTGAGAAAATGGTCACATTTTTGTTTCTGCCTCTCTCATCAAGGTAATGGTTCAGAAGCATTGCTAGTGTCATGATTATGGGTAATAATTTGTGTCTATGAATTTCTTCATGTTTTTCTATTTTACCTTGACTCAAGTTAAAATAACACAAACTATGTATTTGAACCACATTGTTCATTGCTATTAGATATTAAAAACAATGGTGTTGTACTATTATCTTACAATGAGATGTGTTGGGAGAAACATTTGTATTAAAATAACTATGGAGCCTGGCCAGTGTCTCAGTGGTTGAGCATCAACCCATGAACCAGGAGGTCACAGTTCAATTCTCCCTCAGGGCACATGCCTGGGTTGCAGGCTCAATCCCCCTGTGGGAGGCGGGCGTAGGAGGCGGGCAGGAGACAGCTGGTCAATAATTTTGTCTCATCATTGATGTTTCTATCTCTCTTTCCCTCTCCCTTCCTCTCTGAAATCAATAAAATATATTAAAAATAAAAAAGAATGGTGGAGGTAAAAGATAAACAAGGACATCCACTCAGAAGATTGCAAAGTAAAAAATAACATTTCCCCTTTACCTCTCACAAAATATCTGAGTATCATTATAATAGTTTCAAAATAAAAACTTTCAAATATTCTTAAAATCTCATGGAGAGATGATGATCCTAAAGTTCCCATTTGTTTAGTAAGAAATGGGTTCAAGAAAACAAAGATACACCAAAACATCAATGAAAAAAGGTATGTCAAGATGTAGGCTGTGGCTTCTTTGGTTCTAACTGCAGTTTTCCTTCCAAAAATTCCTACCACAGGCTTGCAAAACTGCTTACTTCAGTTGGGAACTGTTACTTTGTGTATGAGGCAGATGGCATTTTCTTGGCACAACACAGAGTGGATTTGCAAAACGATTAAATGGGGGAGGCAACAGAGGAGGAGGGAGAAAATGTTTTCTCCTGACACTTCTTTCATCAGCAGCGGCTAAGCTGTGCAGTTGACTTGGCATAGAGGATCCATCTCCAGGTGAAAGAAGTGAGGTCTAGGGACTCTGTTAAAACATAATGAAATCACCAAAGGAGACACTCATCCAAATCCTCATCTACGAACTGTATGGCAGTCAGATTTACTTGCAATCAGACAGAGCTCTGTTTTGCCTGCTATCCAGGGCTGAAGTAGAAATTAAATAGAACAACCTGTGAAAGTAATGACATGAGTCTCTTATGTTTTGTACCGTCCTTTCATTGCTTTAAACAAACTAGACCTATAAAATCGCAACTTGGAAGCCCTGGGATTACAGCAAGGGTTCAGACATTTTGTTTGTTTCAGATAGAATCTGAAAAGTAATTAGTGAATTAACAATATTGAAAACCAAGGAGACTTCCTGGATAAATGAATCACAAAGCTCAGGCCCCCTTACTGTCACACACCAACACGCTGGAGCTGAGGAGATGCTGCAAACACTCTCTGGAGAGTGTCTCTTTGGCCCTGTCTCTCAGTGTTCAGACCAATGTTTCATCTTCGTGCAGAGGCTGTGCGATCACTTACACACTTGTTTTGACTACAGAAGAATATGTCGAGCTAGGCTAAGTTTATTTCTATTTTGGAGAATATGAAAGTGTTTCTAGACATCAGTAAGGAACTGTGTAGTTGTTTAGTGCATTTTCTAGAACTGAGAGTGGCATTAGGTATCCAGTGATTTTGAAAATGTGGCCCACAGAATCCTTGGTACATATGCAGGTGGCTATATCACTCTCCCTACACCCCTAAAAATATTTTTAAAGACTTAAGCAACTTGCTTTGAAGAGGGGGAAATCATAAGCCAAAAAGTAAAGACATTTACCCTAAATCATCTGGTTTATAAAAGAATCTGTGTAGATGGATTGGATTCTGTTCTATAGCCTGGGAATTAAGAACTTTATACGTTCATTTGCAACAAATCCTCCGAGGTTATATCCTGCAGCCAGACTTTAGGAGTTTGTGCTGATGGGTTAATGGATCTCAGTGGCAAGCAGGATGCTTTGATTACATTGCTATACCCCCAAATCATTCAGGAATATCAGCATTTTGGGGGTGAGTCTATGAATCCCACCACACCCAATGCCCACAGCAAACACATAAATGTAAATGCCTCTGTTGAAGATTCTTCTTCTGTCCTCTTCATGAAAACTACTATTGGTGTCCCCATTAATTAAATACTACTAAAATGTATCCCCAATAACAGTGCTTTTTAGCATTTCTTGACATCTGGAGCCCCACTACCTTTAATACAATAATTTTCCCATGTTTCCTGCTAGGGGAGCCCTGTAGTGAAAAGGAGCTGTTGTTTGATCTTAAAATAACAAATATCATGATTAATTTACCAGTAATGCAAATTTAAGCCCATTATTTAAGCTCACTGAACCTCCGTTTCTTCATTCTTCAAATGCATATAATGCTACCTAATCTCTATATGAATCATTTGAATGAAAGAAGATAACTTTGAAAGTACCAAACATGTTATCTGACAAACAGAGGTTAACAAATATCCTCCGCTCTCTCTATGGATCAGCTTATCAATTTGAAACATCCTTCTCAAATGACATTTACCTTTCAGTAGTGGCCTTCAGTGCGTTTAAGTCATGACAATACTTGAGAATTTTAGTCTCATGGGGAAAATAAAATAGCACCTTGTGGGTTGTTGTTGGGATTTTTTGTTTGTTTATTTGTTTCAGAATTGCACCTGAGCGGGGCCTGGACTGCAACTATTTAGAGATATCTGCATAATAGTAGCTTCTCTCCTCTCCAGCACCTCCCCACAATAAAGTCAGATTACTTGCCTTTGTCCATAGTTGTATATAAGGCATAATCAAAGCAGTTTCCCACTATAGTGTTGGATTCTTTCCTTTTCCTCATATACAAGTACTTTTAGAAAGCAGTTAGAACCACCCAGGTACCTTAGAAAACCATTGCTATTTAAAAACTCTTTTTTCCAAAGATCAATTCAACTCAGCTCTCTAAGAAGCTGCTTAAAAGTCTTTGGTGACATGCTCACTTCTTTCCCTTTGGGTTTTTTTCCTAGAGGAGCCCTAGTATTAGGGCTGCTAAGAAGGTGGGTGTCCTATGGAGTAAATGTGAACTAAGTAACAACACAGCAACAGGGAACCAAGCTTCGTTTGTGCTCCTTTGAAACATTAAAATAACACTCAGCTTAGTCAAGAATCCCTGACTGCTGATCACAATGCACAAATAAAAGTCACTGCAAATGAAAAGCATCTCATTCCCAGGGACATGCTTTTCATGGCTTTGCAACCTGAGCAGTTACTAAATTCAAGGCCTCTTGCTTGCTTGCTTGTCTCTCTCCTCCAGGGGTAACAGAGTGCTTCAAGTGCAACCTTAATTGGCCTGCTCTGGCTTAGCAGGGCCATCTGCTGTGGCTTCTAAGACTGTCTCTTGGGTCTCTGTTCTCTTTTCTGAGCATAGCAAGGATCCTTAACTTGTCTGGCATTAGCTGCATGCTGAATACACACACACACACACACACACACACACACACACACACCATATATATTAGAGACCCAGTGCACGAAATTCGTGCATGGGGTTGGGTGGGGGGGGTGGAGCGGTGAATCCCTCAGCCCGGTCTGCGCCCTCTCCAATCCGGGACCACTCGGGGGATGTCCATCTGCCAGTTTAGGCCCGATCCCTGTGGGACATGCCTCTGACAGTCGGACATGCCTCTGGGACTGCTGGCTCCTAACTACTTCTGCCTGCCAGCCTGATCACCCCTTAACCATTCCCCTTCCATCCTGATTGACACCTAACTGCTCCCTTGCCGGCCTGATCGCCCTCAACTGCCCTCCCCTGCCAGCCATCTTGTGATGATGTGGGACAGCTGTCTTGTGATGATGTGGGGGCGACCATCTTGTGACAACATGGGGGCGGCCATCTTGTGATGATTCGAGGGCGTGTGGGTCAATTTGCATATTACCTCTTTATTATATAGGATATATATACATATATATACACACATTTGTATATATATGTATATATATGTATACACACACACATATATGTTTATTTCATTTTATTTTTTGCACATGAAACAGGAATATTTTTTAATATACTTTTTTTAAATTGAGGTGAAGAGTACTCATTGTACTCTATTTTCTTTTTATACGTAATTTTTTTTATTGCTTGAAGTATTACATATGTCTCCTTTTTTCCCCCCC
>NW_005367952.1:314921-318473 GCF_000412655.1 Myotis brandtii
TATGTCCATTTTATGCTTATAGGCATGCATACAAGTCCTTTGGTTGATCTCTTACCCACACCCCCTCCTGACCCCCAACCCTCCCCAGCCTTCCTAAGTGAAAGAGTGTATTTTTTTAAAATCAGGTTTTTGAAGGCATTTTGTGCTTAACTTTTCTGTTGGCAATATGGAACAAAATCAATTTTTTTTTCAAAGCAAAAAAGCAAAAAAAAAAAAAAGCCAGCAACAATAAAAACAAGAAACATGCATTGCCTAAATAAGAAGTCCTTTTTATATTTGTGAATAAAACAGAATACATAAGAACACATTTAGCTTGGAATGGAATTTGTATGCATTAGGAAAATGGGTTTATAATGTGTTCATCTCCTTAGCAAACACATTGCACTGCCAAAATGAATATTGTAACTATCAGGGTCTGGCTTCCACGACTGGAATCAGTATTTTAAAATAATCCTTTTCACTGTATGTTATTTTGATTGAGTTATGCCTAATCTCTCTTTCCTTCCAAAGACATTAATATTGTTGAAGTCATCATGGGCATTCTGTTGCGAGTACCTGCAAATATTCTTTTGTTCTATAGAATGTTGAATACTGGCAAATTTTAAAGGAAAAGAGCTCAGTTTTTAATGAATTGAAACCTGAATAGAGCTGTACTGTTTACTGTCTATAGAAGTTGTTCTGGCATTAGGTGAATTGTGGAATTATAGATAACACTTATTAAGAGTTGACTATCCCTGGCCAGAGTGGCTCAATTGGTTGAGCATTGTCCCGTGCACCTAAAGGTTGCTGGTTCAATTTCCGGTCAGGGCATATACTTGGGTTTCGGGTTTGATCCCCAGTTGGGAGCTTATGAAAGGCAACCAATCAATGTTTCTCTGTTTTCTGTTTCTCTCTCTCTCTCTCTCTCTCTCTCTCTCTCTCTTTCTCTCCCTTCCTCTACGTATGAACTTGGGTGATGATTAAAACCAATAATAACAAAATTTTAAAAATTAAAAAAGAGTTGATTATATTCCAGACATTGCTCTAAATGATTTGCATAAATTAACTCATCATTTCTTTTGCTTTACACTATTTTTAAATAATCATGGTTATGAAAAAAGAAACTACAATAGGATATGGATCAGACTTAGATAAATGAAAGTTCCAGATTAAAAATAACCCACTGTATTTCACCTGCTCTTCCATATGCTGGTCTTCATGTGTAAAAATAGAATGTTGGTGTTTGTTAATTATTTTGGAGAAATTATAACTAATGGCTGAAAGAGTGGGTTTTATTTTATTTTGGATAGAATCAGAAAATTAGAGACTTTAATATGACAAAGGGAAAACCTTAAAAAAAAAAAGAAAGAAAAGATTGCTGTAGTCTCAAGGTCAGGGAGTGTCTTCAGATTTCCATTCTAGTGAGAATTCTATAGAGCAGTGGTCGGCAAACTGCGGCCCCTTGAGTGTGGCTCTTCCACAAAATATCATGTGCGGGCGTGCAGGTACAGTGCGATTGGAACTTCGTGGCCACACTCAAGGGGCCAAAGAGCCGTATGTGGCTCGCGAGCCGCAGTTTGCTGACCACTGCTACAGAGCATAACATAAAATTTAACAGACAGGAATGCAAGAATGAAAGAAAAGAAAATATAATTAATCTATTGTGGTATGAAAGTCAGGGATCTTGTCAGTGGTGTTGTTTAATTGATTCATAAACCTTTCCCACCCTTTGCAGGTGTTTTTAGTAACTATTTTAGGTGACCCAGTGAATGAGACTGAGCAATGAATGCTGGCCACTTTGGTTATCTTTAGGGATAGACTGGAGGCAAAAAAAATTTAAAAAGTAATTGGTAGAAATCTATCACAGTGACATGAACAAAATAAACTAAACACCTGTTTGATTCTTTTAATCACAAATTTACCCTCAAATTCTCCATTTTTTTTTCCATGTGATTGTTTTAGATCACAGTTAAACCTTTCTCTTTAGGAGAATGTTGCTTATTTTCAGCCATTATCTATCATTCTTAGCTCTGTTTACATACGCTGCAGAACTAGTTGTATAATAAATGATAGGGTCTGCTATTATTACCATTTTCATTCTATAGTAGGCTCTGTTTGATCTTCCTGTTAGAAAAAATAAGAGTTTTAATTAAAATACTTGTTTTAGAAGCTTTCATGTCTTTCAGATGAACATTGTAAATTATTAAGAAACTGTCATGGTTTCATTGTCTAGTACTTAATATTTACTCATAAATTATGGCTGTAATGCATGATGACATATCACAGCCAGAGATAGAAACAGGAGGCTTTGAATTGCTCACTTGATTTTGCTCTTTACTTATTTATCAAGGACTGCTCTTCAAATTCCAAATGTTGGAAAGGAAAACAAGGAATGACTAAGTTAAAATCTAATTAAAATGGAAATATGGGAGTTCCATTATCTTTTCTCGCTCCATTATTAGCTATTTTTAACTCAGTTACTCTAGGCAGTGACAAGAGTTGATTTCAAGTCTGTCAAATGTCATACTGTGTTAAAAAATGATGCAGTTAAATTTCTATAAATTTTTTCTCCTGTAGCCTAAATAAATAAATTCATAAAGTAAAAATACTAGTGCTAATTTTATTATTTTAGTTTTACATATTTTTCCACTAAATAATTAAGTGAATTATTTGATTAATTTATACCTAGAATACCACTGATTTGTGTAAAAGTGTTAAAGCTGATGAAAGTTACTGTCCCTTTACCATTGTAGTTGGTTCTCTGTTAAGGTTCATATTCAATTTTTATTGTCTGGGTTGTTACTGTGTGAGTAATGTCAACTCATCATTGTCAGACCAAGCCATGGATGGGTATTCAGAGAGGAGCAGATACTTACCTGAAGCATGTCATCACAACTCTGCTATTTACTTGAGGAAATGAGTTTTCCCCAAAATAGAAAATTAAGAGCTAAGTAAACTAACAGCCACAATGTAGGGTTGGCATTTTTTCACAGGTACAAATGGGGCATATAGAGACAGTGTTATTTTTTGTTGTTGTTATTTGTTTTTTGATTTGTTTGTTCTCATGGAAAAACTGTCCATATGAAGATTTCAATAGCTTATAGGCAAATGGTAGGGAAATTAATTTTTGTGTCAACAATAAAAGTAAAGTTTAACAATCTTAGGAACATGTTGGAAAGGAAGGTTCTAATAATTTCCAACTCTTCCTTGGTATTAACAATAAAGAAAATTCATCAGAGAGTCTTGGGATAATAAATATCACAAATAGCAAGGCATATTGCTGAATATATGAATACATATGAATATTCCTTTCCTGAAAAGCAAGGAAATGTAATTAGACCTATGGATTCAATCAACCATCAAGGGAAGAGTGTGTGTGTACATGTGTGTGTTTGAAATGTAGGAGAGAGATCAAATAATAGTCTTAGTTTCTCTGAGCATCCCAATGACTGGTATTTCATTTATTTTATGGATGACCAGGCTATATCAACTCTGGGTTCCAAAAGATGATCCTATATCTCTTTATATTTCAGCTTATGCTCAATAAAGTGAACATTCACAAAATCTTTAATA
>NW_005367952.1:318949-326061 GCF_000412655.1 Myotis brandtii
TTACAGGGGTGGGCAAACTTTTTGACTTGAGGGCCACAATGGGTTCTTAAACTGGACCAGAGGGCCGGAACAAAAGCATGGATGGAGTGTTTGTGTGAACTAATATAAATTCAAAGTAAACATCATTACATAAAAGGGTACGGTCTTTTTATTTTTTTAGTTTTATTCATTTCAAACCGGCCGGATCCGGCCCGCGGGCCGTAGTTTGCCCACGGCTGGTATATCCACTGAGCCAAACCAGCTAAGGCTGAGTTTTTAATAATATTCTCCAATAAAGGAGTCCAGGACTCCTTAGATAAACTGCTGGTTCTAGGACTAAGGGAAGAATTAACCAACGTCACCCAAATTCAATTTAAAAAAAGGAAGAAATATACACGATGATGTGCAGCCTATTGTAGTGCCAGGAAGTCAAAAAGTACTCAAAAAATTTCATACTGATAGGGTTATGCTAAAAGAACACAGAAGCCAATTGAAAGAATTCCCAGTGCCCAAAACCGGGACAAATTGAGCAATAATATAAATAAGATTGTGTTAAATTACAGTGCAGAGTATAACATAAATATCCATGAGTATATACTGATATAAATTAATAATTGAGTAAATAAATAAGAATGGAGAAAAGAAAAATCTACGCCAAAGAATTCCAAATAATATAGGTATGAACCAAGGTGGGGCATAGTTTCTCATTCCTCAAGTATGGCCTGCTCATATTGATTTCCTTCAAATCCAAGGGAAAAGGTAGGAAAAAAAATAACTCCACAGTGGAGAATCCACTACTTTCACTAGATGATCAATGTGAACATCAAGAGTTTAAGTCATGTTACAGTAAGTACCTTTGATATGATGTGATGAAAATGGCACTTTACCACTCTAGTGTTCCTCTCAAACATCCAGGTCATTTATGACAAAAACATCAGATAAATCCAAAGTAAAAGACATACTACAGTGTCTGACCAGTAACTGTCAAAACTGTCAAGGTCAACAAAAACAAGGAAAGTCTGAGAAATTATCACAGCCAAGAGGAGCCTAAGGTAAAAGGGTACTTTGGATGGGATCATGGAAGAAAAATAGATTAGATAAATATAAGAAACTATGAGTATAGACTTTATCATGTCATAATATCTTTTCATTAATTGTGGTAAATGTACCACACTCTTATAAGACATTAATAAGAAAAACTGTGTGTGAGGTATATTTCTGTACTGTCTTCACAATTTTTCTGTAAATGTACTAACTATTCTAAAAAAAGTAGTTTACTAAAACATACAGAAATACTATAGTGATATTAGTTTTTACCCAGGTTAATTAGGAAGTTAATTATATATCCCTATTTGTTGAAGAAAGCAAACTATCTCCATTTAGACTTCACACATACAACACACACACACACACACACACACAATTTTGTATAAAATTTGTCTGCTTTTGTGCTGACATAACATTTTCATTTTTATAACTTTATTATACATTTTACTATCCAATTATGTACCTCAGTTTATTCATTTATAAAATCAGGTTATTAATATCTACTCACTGTATTTCTGTAGGACTAAAATTATATTATACTAGAGGCCCAGTGCATGAAATTCATGAACTTGTGTGTGTGGTCAGGGGGAGTGGGGGTCCCTCAGCCCAGCCTGCACCCTCTTGCAGTCCAGAAGCACTCGGGGGATGTCCAACTGACAGCTTAGAAAATCCCTGTGGGAGTGCACTGACCACCAGGACAGCTCCTGCATTGTCTTCCCCCTGGTGGTTAGTGTACATCATCGCGACAGGTCGTTCCGCCGTTCAGTCAATTGGCATATTAGACTTTTATTATATAAGATTGGCAAGGCACTAGTTGACATTCAGGCCACAAAAGAAATTATACACGAATATCTAAATTTAACTTTCCTGAAGGTGGGCTGCATATCACATTTAAAATGCATGTCTTCTAGACTTGGCTGGGTAGTTCAATTGATTAGAGCATCATCCACATATGCCAAGATTGTGTGTTCAATCTCCTGTCAGGGCACATACAAGAAGCAGCCAATGTATGCATAAATAAGTGGAACAACACACAGACATCTCTCACTCTCTCTGTGTCTCTCTCAAAAATCAGTAAATAAAAATTAAAAAAAAAACTATTTCTCTAAAACAATGCACATTATCTAGAAAGGCTGGTATTAAATTGATTTTATATTTATAATAATAAAAGTGCAATATGCTAATTAGATCAGGCATCCTTCCGGACTACCTTCCAGACGAAGCCACGGTGGCGGGGGCCAAGCCCCTTGCACGAATTTCATGCATTGGGCCTCTAGTATATATATATAATTTAATAATTATACCTTAAAATCAAGGAAATTAATCCCCATTGATTGTTGGTATTATTTTTAACTTGGTTTCATGTGCAGTAACAAAACATTGTATATCTATAACAGATGGTATATTCTGCAGATAGCCACATCAATATCTCCCATCCCACATGCTCTTCTGCAATGTGACCTTACCATTCCCCTTTCAAAAGGTGGCCCCTCATCCTCCTACCCTTGAATCTAGGATGGACTCAGTGACTTGTCTGTATCAGGGGAATGAGGCAGATATGATATTGCGTGACTCCCTAGACTGGCTCAGAGAGGGCCATGCAGTTTCCACCATAGAACTCTTGCTCTCAGCTGCAGCCTTTCCTCACAGTATGTTCCCTTTTGGATCCCAGCCACTGGGAAGCCCAAGTCACATGAAAAGCCTTGTATAGATGCTTTTATTGACAACTTCAGATGAGCCTCAAAGGTGAGTCATAGCCTAGGTATGATATACACATATGAATGAATAAACCTTCAGATCACTTTAGCCTCCATCTTCCTAAGTCACCCCAATATTTTTAGCTTTTTTAGCTGAGGCTTTCTATATTGTGGACTGGAGAAAACCATCCTCATTGTACCCCTATCTAATATCCTCACCCACCAAATCTGTGGCTATTGCTAAACCATAAAATTTAAGCTGATTTATTGCTTAAGTATGCTTCCATGTATAACCATATGAAACCTCTCATTTCTTTCAGATTTTAAAAAGTTTGGTAGAGTTTTTGTATTGATGTTTTGTTTTTGCTTTGTTTCAATTTTTGTAGACATTTATATTTCTGACTAGGAAAATTCATATATAATTTATTATGTACTAAATTATGTGTTTCTCTTATGCATATGAAATATTTGTTTCCATTTATCTTCTGATTGGGTATTTAATTTTTTATTTTAAAATATATTTTAAATACCTATCTGATTATATTTCTGAATTTCCTATTTTATAAAATGTAAGATGATTCTCTGTGCTTCTTAAATTTATAAATATATCATCTATAAATCATTATAGTTGGTATGAATTTTCCTCAAAAATGATCCCTTTTTATATAAACTCTTTTTACATGGATCCATATTTTTAGAATAATATCTAGTAATATTGTTGATTTCTTGTATTTTTATTTGTGATTGTAACTACAATGAATGTAGGATGTGAACATAAATATTTTTTTATTGTGTGTCAACCTGGGTTCTTAGCTGTCAGCAATAGAAACTAACTCTGGATAAATGAGACAGGAAAAGAATACATTGGGAATAGTTTGGATAGTTAAAAAACCAATATAAAGATAGGACACACAGCCAGGTTTACAATAAGGGTAGAACATTTCAGCAGGGTTAATTACAGCACTGTATTTATTGTCCCTGAATTCCAAAGCACATGCTCTCTGAATCATATATAAATGGTGCACTTCAGCCCAGCTGGCATTGCTCAGTGGTTGAGCGTTGACTTATGAACCAGGAGGTCATGGTTTGATACTGGTCAGGGCATATGCCTGGGTTGCAGGCTACATCCCCAGTGTGGGGTGTGCAGGGAGAAGCCTATCCATGATTCTCTTTCATCATTGATGTTTCTATCTCTCTCTCCCTCTTCCTTCATCTCTGAAATCAATAAAAATATATTTTAAAAAATAAATAAATGGTGCACTTCAGTCACTTGCTCATGGGAACTGTATTCTTCTAGTATCTGTGTTTCACCCTCAGATTAAATTCGTAAAACCCAAGGCCTTTTAAAGGAGTGGATTACATTACCTAAAACCCTAATGAGTACTCTAGAAATGTGTGCTGGATTGCTGAGATTGTGTTATAGAAAGGAAAAAGACAGCCTATGTTTTTAGTTTCTACAATTCTCTTGAATGAAATAAAGTTACATATTTTCTCCATAAGTTCTTAAGTGTAGAGGAGTACATTTCTGTCTCCTGGACCTAATCTACAAATGGGACTGTGCTTTGAATGGTTCTAGGCAGAATTTTCTTATCTCTTTAGATTCAGTATGAGCATGAAATCATTCACTGGTCTGACTGATCTCTGGCAGTTCAGTATCACTGGCACTTCCCTCTGACTTGAGAACCAGAGAGCCACATCCTCATGACTGATGTGGTCTGAGATGATGACCATACTAACTCTGAGGAGCTAAGTCATTCAGCTCGCTGTTTTAAACATTTAGTGCAAACCACTCATCCCATTTCAACACTGGTATGCATATTAACCCATTGGCTTCTCATTTGTCTCTGATATTTGAAAGGAGACTTCCAGTTCCAGGTAGCATTCATTGTCTTTAAGCAAAAATAGCTGGAGAGAGGTGGAAGAAAGGAGAGGGCAAAGCAAACCTAAAATGCTATTGATAGACCTAAGTATATTTAGACTAGAGGCCCAGTGCACAAACTTGTGCACGGGTGGGGTCCCTCAGCCTGGGCAGTGATCAGGGCCGATCAAGCTATCTCGCCCAATCCTGATCAGGGGTGATTGGGGCCAATCAGCGAGGAGGAGGGACTGTGAGAGGTTGGCCGGCCGGGGAGGTTGGCTATGGGAGGGCACTGACCACCAGGGGTAGCTCCTGTGTTGAGTGCCTGCCTCCTGGTGGTCAGTGCCGTCATAGCAACCGGTCGATGGGTCATTTGATTGACCAGTTGAAACAGTCGCTTAGGCTTTTATATATATAGAAGATGCTTGTCTCTTAGAACCCAAGGAGCAAAACAACAGATCTTTGTAATTATCCCATCTCCTACAACAGACAACCTAGAAATTAATATAACTGGTTTTAAATATTAGTATTGAATTGAGAAAGCACTCCTAGATGTTACAGCAAATGTAAAGGAGTAAGATACTTCCATCATCAACAAATACCAAAAAGTAAATAATTTGTTGAGGGACAGAAACCGGGGAAAGCTCCTAAGTAGGCAACTATTGATGAGAGTATTCTTAGTGTGGACCTATCAGAAAGAGCTCTAGGCCGCCAGCGTGGCTCAGTGGTTGAGTGTTGACCTATGAACCAGGAGATCACAGTTGGATTCTTGGTCAGGGCACATGCCTACATTGTGGGCTCAATCCCCAGTAGGGGATGCGAAGGAAGCAGCCGATCAATGATTCTCTCTCACTCATGTTTGTATCTCTCTCTCCCTCTCCCTTCCTCTCTGATAGCAATAAAAAATTATTTTTAAATAAAGAGCTCTAATTCTCTCCCCAACTTTCTCATTCCTGCCTCTCTCTCTGTGCCAGATAATGATTCTTCATTCTATATGACTTCTTCATTTTTATGTCATTCATGAGAAGTGGTGCATTTTTCTTTACCTAAACACTGGGTATGTGTATGTATCTGTGAAGCTTTCTTTTTAGGAATTTCATTTCTATAAAAATGTTATTTTTGTTTGATGATATTTTATATTTTATAGGGCATAAAAACTATGAGTTTTGTGTATTTTGTCACTAGTCATATTGCTGAATATAATTAATATATTCAAATAGTTTTTTTAAAATCCATTTTCTTTAACTTATCACTTTGATAATAAGTATTCTACAAATAATTATATCTCTATACAACCATAAACTAAAACAAAACTTTAAAATTTTGTAATTATGTATGGTGATGGATGTTAACTGGATGATTATTTTGCAATATGTACAAATATTAAATCATTACATTGTATATCTGAAACTAATATAATGCTATGTCAATTATACATCAATTTAAAAAGCAGAAAATATTTATCTGTGGCAAAAGTAAACAAGAAAAAAAAAACCCCAAACAAGTAGTATTTTTTAAATTCTCATGATTTATCATACCAAAATAAGTTGATATAACCAACTCTATGAAAAAATAATTGATTTTTCTTTCTTCCAAATATGTGTGGAATACATTTTAACTGTTGACCAACTATAGGGGTTTGTGACTAGACTAAGTGCCAATCATGCATAATTATCTAATCTAATAAAAAAGAAACATGCAAATTGACCGCACCTCTGCTACACCCCAAGCCATGCCCACCAGCCAATCAGAGCAACTATATGAAAATTAACCCAATCAGGATGGTGGCTGGCAGCCACGGAGCTGGAGCAAGCAGGAGGCTTGGTTTCCCAGGCCATGGAAGAAGCCAAGCTTCCCGCCTGCTCTGGCAGGCTGTGGCCTCATGGAAGAAGCCAAGCTTTCCACCTGCTCTGGCAGGCTGTGGCCACCGCAAAAGGCAACAAAGTTTCAATTATAGAAGCTAAATAAATTCCAGATACCTGCTTCCAGCCAGCCTCCACTGGGAGCTTGATGGCTGGGGGCCATGGATAGCCTGCAAACAGCCATCAGCCACTCACCCGGGCTGACCAGGCAACCCAGTGGGGACCCCCTCCCTGAAGGGCATGTGGCCAGCCTGAAAACGGCCCTCATCCCCTCACTCAGGCTGGCTAGGCACCCCAGCGGGACCCCCACCCTGACCCGGGACACCCTTCAGGGCAAACCAGCCGGCCCCCACCCATGCACCAGGCCTCTAGTCTATATAATAAAAGGGTAATATGCAAATTGACCCCAATGGCAAAACAACTGGGAATGACTGGTCACTATGACACACACTGACCACCAGGGGGCAGATGCTCAATGCAGGAGCTGTCCCCTGGTGGTCAGTGCACTCCCACAGGGGGAGCTCTGCTCAGCCACAAGCCAGGCTGATGGCTGCCAGCACAGCAGTGGTGGTGGGAGCCTCTCCAGCCTCCTCAGCAGCACTAAGGATGTCCGACTGCAGCTTAGGCCTGTTCCCCGCTGGCAAGTGGACATCCCCCGAGGGCTCCCGG